>NC_135863.1:14373278-14673278 GCF_031162955.1 Sander vitreus
TTGGATTTCAAACACTCACTAGGTTGTTTTATGGTGTCTCTGAAACCAATTTAAAGTATCTAGTGATTTTATCTTTAGGAACAGATATAACAACTTCTGACCATGGTGTCATCTTGTGTGAAATACAATAGTGCACTTCAAGTTTCAATTTCCAGAGAGTTTCATTTCCTGAGAATGTGTTCGGGACACACTGCAAATGATGAATCAGATAGTAACCTGAAGAGTATCTATTGAATAGAAAAATCCATTGCGGTTTCACATTCATTCACATAATTGATTTAGGAGGAGTTGTTTTGTTTTTAGATTCTTTTGGGGGGCATTCGATTCCTTTATTTTCATAGGACAGATGAAGACATGAAAGGGGAGAGAGAGGGGGAACAACATGCAGCAGAGGGCTGCAGGTTGGAGTCGAACCCACATACGTGCGCCTGCCCTACCAACCGAGCCAACCCGGCCACAGGAGTTGTTTTAATATTTAATCGTTTGGTTAATCCACTTGACATGTCTTCTTCATCTTTACAGTTAGGCTACTGTTTTCCTACTTTTCTAGAGCTGAAACAATTAGTTGATACATTGTTGATTAGTTGAGTAACAGTCAATAAGTCTTTAAGTCCTTTTTAAACCAAAAATGCCAAAATTGCTCTGGTTACAGCTTCTCCAGTATGCAAATGTACTAATTTTGTCTGATTTATATCATTTTAAGCTGTATGATTTTGGGTTGTGGAGTGTTGGTCATACAAAACAAAACTTGTGAAGATGTCAGAGAAACTGTAATGGCTATTTTTCAGTATTTTCCAACATTTTTGTACCAAAATATTAATTGAGAAAATAATTGGCAGACTAATCAATGATGAAATATTTGTTAGTTGCAGCAGCTGTGCACATTTCCCCTAAATACTTTTGGCAAACCCCAGAGAAAAAAGCTCTCTGTACTAGTAACAGAGACCGTATAATCCATTTTTCCACAACGGTCAAAACAAGTGGATAAAGAATTATGCCTCCATGTGCTGTGCCCAGTTATATATATATATATGGCTAAATATATATATTTAGCCTTGCACCTATACTGTAGTTATGAACATATCTGTTACCAATGAAAGAATCACATCAATGAACTGCATTGCATGTTTTGGTTTTGGCTGTTGGTGACAAAAATGGTCTCTCTCCTTCTGCAAGGTATTTTTCACCTGTACAACAGTAAAACCTCAAATTGAAGGGACTGTAGACATGCATCACTGGCATTACTAGTCTGGTTAATAACAAACACACATGATGCCATACATAAAGAGAGCCTTGTCCTCTCCATCCCAACAGACCAGCCACACCCAGACTATGATCTCATGCTGTAGATTTCAGCCTGTCTGGCCTGAGCATCCCTGGAGGACAGGCTAGCAGTTCAGGCAAGAGATAGGTAACCTCATTAGCACAATCAATTCCATAGCGTCCCATCCACCACTACACTTTGGCAATCCACTGTCTGGATTACTCATAGGCAGTGGCAGGGCCTTTACTCCATCAACAGGGATTGAACTTTGCGAATGTTAAATCAATTGAAAACCATGCTCCAATGACAGACACTAAACAAATGGGAACGTGCAGTACGAGTAACCCTATGCTTGATTTGTTCACTGAGAACCTGCAGCAGAAGAGGGGGGATTATTTTTTTAACAGCATGTTCTGAAGTCTCCTTGCATTGCATTAATATTTTATGCACATGCTTTCAGTCCAGCCAGTGCAATTCAGCTAAGAACAAAGTAATGTAAAGACTTGATACATCATGACATATTCATCATACACTCCAGACTGATTGTTATTCTAGGACAGGTTACATAAATACATAACTTGTTACACTTCCTGATTTCCTTTTGGGTCAATACACAGAGATGTACCATCTGTGTGAAGTGTCATTTGTGCCATCTTTTTCACAACTTATTCAAACTTAACAACTACGATAATAACTAAGTAACATTTTCAGCACAAGAGATGCCAGCAGAAAACTAATAATAGCACACTAAGCAAATATTATGGAAGTTGAAATTTACATCTCTTATCGTAACTAATTATCCTGTTTGCCACCCTCAAACTTTTAGTCTTTGAGCCAGCGGTGGAACATCAATCAGAACAAGACACTTTAGCCACTGAGAGGATCCTATTGCTTGCAGTGCCATCATTATCTAATCCCCACTGATTTCTTTCTCTATAAATGTATTAAAGAATAGAAGACCATTAGAAAGGAAGAAATTTCCTCAATTCTGTTTTTGACCAGGCAAGAATCCATAAACACAACCTTTTTATTCATGCATGAGCATCTTGCCGTCTGGGATTTGTGTAGTGATCTGTGACAAATGTATGGTGGTGCTTAGCAAGACAAATGCACACACAAAGATGGGCATACAAACTGAAACACACAAGCAAATAAACAGAAACAAAAGACAAACACCTGCAGCGATTCAATTAGAACACCACAGAGACGGACAGATAAACCACATGGAGGTGCAGCTTTAAACATTACTCACCTTTGTGCCCCATCATGACAGCGAGATGCAATGGTGTGTTTCCTGAAGGAGAGAGAAGAAAAACAGAATTTGCCAGCTGCTTTTGATAATCACAATATGAGACTTGAGTCTGATAAGCACTGTGCCTCCAGGACTGTCACACTCAGGGTGAATTAGATGTTTATATTAGGAGGCAGAATCCACTAAATTCCAAATGATATGGTCAGTAAATGCCTATTGTGCGTTTTCCTACCATGACAAGCTATATTATAGCATACCTACTGCACCACCAAAATAAGCTGCATTTAACTAGCAGCACGACATGAGAAAAATATACAATTTGTTTGTTAAATATTGCAATAACCATATCACTTGTGATAAATAAATGGACATTAAAGTGTACTGCCTTGCTGCTGCTTTCAATATACTACTAAAATACAACAGATTGCTTGTTATCTCTAACATTCTTTTATTGAACTTGACACAAAAGGCACCAATAAAATGTTAGTAATGTGTTTATCGCGAAAGTGGACATTGCGATGCAGATACAAAAATATATATATATATTGTGCAGCCCTACTGGTTGCACTGTAGAAATGCATTCAGGGAAAATAACATTTGAGTCAGGTGTGGATAAGCACAGTTTTTTCCCCAGGAAGTGAAATGTGCCTCATAAACTTTGGAGAATCCCTCAAAAGGAAGCCATACTGCCTGGTCAGCTCCTTTAGGCTTCTCGTCCTGGGAGAGAGCAGTAGGCAAGCATCCAGAGTAAGGCTACGCTCACACACACACACTCAGGCGGCCCGGCGAAAACGCAAGTCTTCTATTCATTTTGAATGGTGTGTTTTGGCTGTGGCGGAGGGGGATGCCGAAAAACCCTGCAACAGAGCAATCCCGGAAGTGGAACGTCGTGGATATAGACTATGGATCATGTAACCGACGATTAGAATTGTCAGTTTTTTAAGGTGATGGGAGAGAACCGTACAGTAAACAGGAAACATCCCCATCTCTATCGCTGCCATAAAAATGTTTGAGAAAACTATGATGGTACAAAAACGAAACACAAGCACTCAACTGCCGGGGAGTTTGTGTAACAGCAGACTATTTCCTGCAACAAGCTCCAGCACAAACTACAGTCTGTCTCTTTTCTTTCTCCGTGAAATTCAGCTGCCTTCAAGTGCGGTCGGAAATGCCAAGATCTATAAACGATCTGATGGAAAACAATAATTGTAAAATATAGTCTACCTTTGCTACTTTGGGGGGTTAAATAACACAACTGGACGTCACACAAATGGGCCAGGTGACATTTCGCCGGACTGACCGATCTAGTCTGAATGAAGCCTTAAGAGGGCCTGCCTTGTAGAAGCCCTGATGTGCGTAAAAAATACAAGCTGGGGATCAGCCAGCAGTCCCCCTGGATTTTGTGAAAAACGAAGACCCCAATTAAATGGAGACGAATGGAATTTCATTTGTATTAGCAATGTGCCTTCCCAAAATCAGTATCACAGTCACTCCAGATCTTGCTGTCAGTTGTTTCCATTGGCACTATATCTTCAATGAATCCATCACGTTAGTCATCCATTTTGTCATTCATCAAGCAAAACCTGCCAAAAATGAATGGTTCCAGCTTCTCAAATGTGAAGACTTTCTGCTTTCATTGAAAATTAAATATCTTAAATTCAGTTGGCTGGACAAACAATTTCACGACTTTATTTTTTCATTATTATTATTCGAGATTTTAAAAGACACTGATAATTCAATAAAAATGTGTCTGATTAATCAATAATAACAATAATTGTTAGTTGAAGCCTATTACACTGGACAACTAAAAAAACTGGAGCAAAATAAAAATCTAAATGGTTTGATACAACTCTTGGTGCAGTAAGCGAGAAATTTTGGTTTTGTGATGTGGATTTATTGACCAATCATTGATCACATAATTTAATATTATTACAACCATTAACTGTGCATTATACTTGCTATACTGTATGTGTGGCTTATGTTGGGTTAATGTGAAGAATGAAATGTAATAAAGCTTTATTTCTTCATTCTAATCCTACTTGAAGTGTAACGTTGACTGGTTGTAATGACATCACGTGACAGTTGGGTTTTAGCCTGTATCCAGTGGAAGCTAAACTAATGTGTGCATAAAACACACAAACTGCTGCCACTGAACCATGCCAATCCTCACAAAACTTTTGAAAAATACAGGCTCAAGTTCCAAAACAACATCAGAGGCAAATGCCCTGTCTGACACCTTGTTGCCTTACACCATGTCAAAGCTTTGTTTGAAGACAGACCACATTCATGTACTGACACTGAGCTCAAGTACAGGCCATATTTTGTCTCTGCACGTGAACTGGAACAAAACAATCTTGTCCTTTTGTTAGTTCAGGGAGTGTTTATGTGGAAATTGTGGTGTTATCTCAGCAGACTTTGCCCTGCAGAAGATGTGCTATCAGTCTGTGAAAAGTCTTACAAATAATTCCCAAATTCATATAATGGCTCTTCACCAATTCTAAACAGCATTTAAACAGATTTGAAGTAAATCATTCTTACACTGTACCGTTCTGTTGATTTGAGGGCACTAGATTTAAAGTAACTGCAAGGTGGTGGAATCCAAATATTCATCATTTTGGCCTTGGTAGGGAGAAGCCTCGCCTACTTCCAGTGCTGCTAGCAGCTAGGGGCTGATGGCCTATTAGCTAACTAAAACTGAGCTTTACTGGACCTTACGATTTGTGTTTCATGATGGATTTTTGGACTCCTTCCTTCAGGGCTAAGATATCAGCAGTTGGTAGACTCACCATGGACGTCTTTCTGGGCGATATTCTGCGTCCGTATGAGTGAAGACAGGCGTCGGACATCTCCTTTAAACACACATTCATGCACCGGAAAGTCCTGCCCGGTTCGGATGATGGGGTTTTTGTTGTTGTCATCGATGACATCCGATGTTGACAGTGTGTTGGTGTTAGCATTAACCTGCGACTGCTGGTTATGCTGCTGCTGCTGCTGCTGTGTGGATGAAGACTTGATTAACTTGTGATTGCTGAAGATTTTACTCGCTCTGCTCTTGTTGTTCGTCTTGGAGGCGGTGAACGTCCCGGTTGCAGCCTCCTCGTCCGGCTCTAGTAAATCCTCGTCCTTGCTCGGCCTGTGATCCTTGCGCAGGGAGCGGATCTTCTCTCCGGTCATTTTCTAAACAGTTAACGCTGACGGAGCAGAGGGTGTCGTCGCTGACGATGACCCTCCGGGCGAATTGATGCGATTCGCCAGTTGGATGTATTCACGCAAACACTGTAAACTGCACAACATGTAGCTAAACACACTTAATCCTCCACCGGACAAGCACAAACGACAGTGTTTTCAAAGACGAACAAGTAGCGGCTTCCGTTCACCGGTTTACTATGAAAACAAACACTTCAGTCTCCACCTATCGTTCAAAACTGTCGCTAGTTGCTGCACAACATAAGCAGCTTCAGGAGACCGTTCTCTTAATACATCCATGCAGTAGACTAGTACGGAATATTCGGCTGATATCTTCCGCCTCGTAATATCGCGAGAGTTCAGGAAAGGTTAATAACGGTCATTACCTCAATGCATTTGTTTCTTGAAAGTCACAAATTATATTTACTTGTGTACAAAGTACAAAATTGAGGTAGTACGACATTTCACAGCTATAGCAACTACAGTTACTTTTTTGGTTATTGATTTTACATACTATTTGATTATTGTATAAGACAGTGAACATATATTATTCCACCCAATAGACAAAAGATAGACGATATTGTATTAAAATACAGCGGAATTTGGAGCGCTACTCCGGATCAGTATAATACAAGACACAGGAAGTACAAAGACAACTTAAGCAAATAAACATCCAAAGCCCACTGGTTCAGGTTCAAACATAAAAGTAAGATAAACAAATCCAATGAGATTTGCATTGGAATAAGAGTATAGCGCTATAACAAATTACACGGGTATGATATGGATGTACTTTTTTTGTATGTAGGCCTAGTATAAATAAAAAATAATAGAAAAAAAAGATAAATGTAAACATTTCACTGTTTTTTATTTAATCATTGCACTAGAGTAAGATTATGCATAGAAGTATAAATAAAAGTAACTAATTGTACCGATGTAGTCTAGATTAATTGAAGATAAAACATAAAACTCGCAATATTTGCCCCCTTTCAATAATGTAACACACTAAATTGGGGCATTCTGCATAATGAGTACTTTTACTTTTAGTACATTTTCCCTGCATTCAAAGTATTTTCAATGCAGGATTTTTGCATTACAAGTAGAGGACCTGAATACTTCTTCCCCCATTATGGGTTGGCAATGGTGGAATAACTATTTCTTCAGTAAAAGTGTAGGTATCATCAATAAAATATATTTAAAACTAAAAGTACTCTTATGCAGAAAATACCTTGCTGAACTTATTATATATCACATTATTGAATTGTTAATACTACTTATACATTTATGCGTTATGCTGTAATTGGGTGTAGTGCATCTTATATGAACTTTTTTATATCCTGGGGTTAGGGTATATTCTAATCATTCACTTAAATCAAAGTTACGATACCACGTTGTAAAAGTACTCTATTACCAGTAAAATTCCTGGATTTATAACACAACATAAATAAAAGTAAAATTAAAGTACAATATACGTTATCACCAAAATGATCAAAATCAAAATTGATTTTCAAAATCACAAATTTTGTTGTATGACAAATGTGAATTAAAAAGTTTAAAATGTTCCTCTGGTATGTTGTAAAGTAGAAGTGTAAAATAGCATAAAAAAGTGAAGTACTTCAAAACTGCACAAGTACAGTACTGGAGTAAATGTATTGGGTTACTTTCCACTACTTTTAACATCATACTGTACAGTTTATTGTATTCTACTGTAGAATAATGTTCTTACTATTTGCAGATAAATATAATAAGAATGTAAAAGGTTTCCATAAGAGACCAAGTGTGTTTGGGTGTATGCTTATTTAGCTTAAGCCATAACTATAAGATAGTAAGGGTCACAGTGGCCTCCAGCAAAGTACATTGAGTAATAGTATAATAAAAAGTGAAACAGGAGCAGAATGTACCGCTTCACGTGAGAGCAAATGAAGACGAGACACAGCACAGTGGCCTCGACCCTGGCGTGTGTTGTGTGAAGCTAACACTCCCTGTGCTGGAGAAAAGAGGGGGCAGAACGGGGCTCACAAGGTCTGACAGTCTACACTGTAACTTATTTCTTTGTATATTTACAGTAAATTACAGGCAGCACGGTTGCCAGTAAGTTACTGTAAATCGATTTTACAGCAAACTACTGCAGCTGTACTGTAATGCAATTTACAGTATATATAACGATACTGTAAAAGTAAAAAACAGTATTTTACTGTATTTTTATGGTATTTTGTAATTTGATGCTATTGTACTGTAATATGTAGTTTTATTAATATTGATACATTACTGTTAATTATTACTATATTATTGATCATTACTATTATAAATAATATTGTATAATAATCTCCAGCTACTAATATTGTACTACTAATAAGGTATACTTCAGAATAACAAATACAAATCAAAAGGCAATACAAACAATGTTCTTAATTTAAAAAATAATTTTATTTAAACATTTTTAAAATGTTCAACATTTTCTTGTCTTCAACAACATTCACATTTTTCCTGAAAGTTCAGCCCAGAGAGCTGCTGCAACTTTTAGTCAAATGTGATAGTGTTGATATCCTTCAACATGTTTCCACAAAGAGCAGCAGCAGGCAGCTGCAAATGTTTCACTGCTGTCCAGCTCTCATGATGACAATTCCCTCAATAGATCCACCTGAAAATAATTTAAAAAAAACTGTTACCTACAGTATTTTATTCTGAAATCATACACATATATTATTACTATTGTGATGCACAAATGGAAGGAACTGACGGGATTCCATTATAAAGGGATTGTATTTTACTTACCATCATAATGAGGGTGGGGGTGTCTGTCTGGTCATCTGATGTGCCTCAATGTCTGCTTGGGTTGCAGTGACCTGCATCATGATAAAACAACATTAAGCAAAGAGTTGTTATAGTGTCCCAGGATGACATGACATGAATGTGGGTTCACTTTGGATGTCATTATTGGACTGGATTTTTATCTGTTGCTAGGGAAACTTAGTCTCTGCATGCCTTGTGATCCCACAGATCTGTGTATTGAAATTGATGCTTGACTGATTAAACAAATGTATTTGACTCTATCTTATCGTCTTATTTGGCTCTTGCTTAGGATCAATGTAATTCCAATTTAACGAATGCGCGGGATAGGTTTTTTATTGGAGTCAGACACATTGTCCCAAAATGGGGGACACAGAGGAGGTAAATCCCCAACAGTACCGTACTAGTACTTCATCTAACAATCTTAAAGTCTGTGTATTTGAATTCTATTAGCAGATGATGTGAATGTTGAGTCACTCAGACATACTGATCAGAACACATTGTGCAATTCATTGCACCAAAGCCCAAGGAAAAACAAGGATAAAAGTTCAATTTACATTTTGACTATAAAATGTATCAAAGATGACACCAGCAGCTGCCCCAAGCGCACAGACCGATCATGATTTCAATTCCTGTGGTTGACTATAGGGTAGTCAGGCAAGATAAATAAACATTATTACTCTTACAGTTTATCATTTTGTTCTCCCTATATAATCACTGTAGTGTATTACTGTGGCAGTATCATCGTATAGTGTTTATTCAGTAGATTAGTTTAGGCAGAATGAAGCAGAACATAGTGATGCCATTGAGTCAGTCAGTACAGAGCACTTCCTCCCCCAATAGCTCAAGAATGGAAACACAGCTAAACGTCTTGTGCAGTCTGCCACTACATATGAACAAAAATAAAAAATGACCAAAATTCTATGTATATTTTCATAACGACAACAAACGTGATATAGTGGTGGCTCCTACTAAGTATTGTGTATGGTTAGAGAGAAGTTAAGATTTTGTTCATTCTTTTTAGTTTGACTTTAATAGAACTACATACATTATCTGATTATTACACTCAGTAGAACTGACTTCATGAAGTAAAAAAGAAAGAAAGAGAGAAAAAGGAGTAAAAAGCGTAACCTCCCTAACTCAAACGACAGGAAACGTTGCATCACTACTGCACACGCACGCACGCACGCACGCACGCACACACAGACACGCACGCACGCACACACACACACGCACGCACACACACACACACACACACACACACACACACACACACACACACACAAAGAACGCAAACAACGTGCAGCATCACGTGGGTTGGACGCCCTTGCTGGACCACCAATCAGCGCCTTCCTCCGCATGTTGATGGGCGCTGATTGGCTCACAAGGACGAGCGCAGCGCACAGCCACGTCAAATTGCTTTCCCCCCCGTTACCATCCTTTGGTAATGCACACTCATCCTCAGTTCACTGCGGTGTACGCTTAGGGGAGCACATGCCATGGATCAAAATCACAAACAAGACGAGCAGAGCGACTTGTTCGCCGGCTTTAGCTCGGCGTATAAATCGTTCGCCACAGAGGCAATTCACGTCGGCCAGGAGCCGGAGCAATGGAAATCAATGGCTGTAGTGCCGCCGATTTCCCTATCTACCACGTTCAAGCAGCTCGGACCAGGAAACCACGCCGTAAGTAGCCTCAAGGCGGGGGGTGATGTAAATGATCTGGTGGTACCCATAGGTGGTACCATGCTGGTATGCGCCATATAGTGTAAAGGTATGCACGCGCGTAAAGCAGACCCTATTCAGCGTAATGCACGCACGAGGACTTTGTATATATATATATAGTGGGCTATAAATGAATACGTAGTCAGTAAATCTAAACTCTCATCTACATGTCTTAAGAATATATTTTTTGTTTTATCAGAATATATTTTTAAGATATAAATCAATACTGACATCACTCTGTTTCATAGGATGGAATACTTTATTAATCCCAATGGGCAACCCAGCCTTAAACAAGCCATGTCACA
The DNA here is from genome assembly GCF_031162955.1 of Sander vitreus. Lineage (NCBI taxonomy): Eukaryota > Metazoa > Chordata > Actinopteri > Perciformes > Percidae > Sander > Sander vitreus. Next base: position 14,383,797 of record NC_135863.1, read on the forward strand.
CATGAATGAATGCTAACACAGCAAAACAATATTAAAACACACAAAGATGTAAATAAGAATAGTAAACTCGAGATCTAACTTTAATAGCTAGTATTTCCATGGCCATTATAAATAAATAAGGTGACAATGGACAATTATAAACACAACAATACTGCATGGTAAAAACATGGTATTCATTGCTATTGCACATATGAGTATTGGGAATAATTATACAGATACTCTACATACACATAGTAGTAAAAAAAAACTATTGAATATTTTATTTTAGGAATTTTTTATATTATGTGTACATGTCTTATACACCCACTACCTGTTAATTGTCAAAGTAATTGTTCTTCTGCTTCCTCAGTCAACAGTGAATCTATCTTAAGAGAGCCATCTTAACTTAATTTTTTTCTCCCTTTTCATAGAATGACCCCGAGGCCATATCGTGGTATATCGAGTTTCCCCTCGCTATCATATTCTCCCTGTAGCTAGTAGGCCTCTTTGCTGCAAACTAAGTTCTACTTTTACAACTGCTATTTGTCTCTGCCAGTGATTATACTGTAGGTTAGTCGTTAACTTTCTTATAGTTTACAAGTCTGTAAGTCCCATTGTTATTACAATCTTACACAGAGAGCACATATTACATAAAAAGAGTGCTGAGAGCAGAGGTCATTTTGGCTTTCTCATGTTTTATCTCTCAAAGCACCCTTTAGGAGGGGAATGAGTGGTCTTTAATGTTTCCCAGTTTTAGGCAGTAGCTCAGTCCGTAGTACGGACTGAAATATGGAGGTGGACTGGTAGCTGGAGAGGTGCCAGTTCACCTCCTGGGCACTGTCAAGGTGCCCTTGAGCAAGGCACCGAACCCCCTTCCTTACCTCTGCATATTTACTTGTTCGCAGAGAGACGACTACACAAATCCTCTGTTCAAGCTCCAACTTGTCTCTGGTCTTTGTTTATCCAAACATGCCTTGCTTTAATGTTGTTTGTTGGAAAGTGTAAAGCCTTCTTCATTCGTATTTTGCTCGTCCTTCGGAAGTGCTAAATACTTTCACTTCCATAGAATCCAAAAACTGTGTTACATTTTGATTATACCAGGAGATCTCTCTCTCTGTTTCTCATAATAACAGTGAAAAAAATGTCTATGTACATCCTTGGAGCAAACCATTTAAACCAGAACAACTTGTTTTCTTCCACCACTCAGCTCATATAACTATAACTAATGTTATTACTGTACTACACTGTTATTACTGGGTGTATGTGTCTTTTCTCAAATTACCCTGTTCTCACAGTTGTCAATCTTGTGCACACACACTTGAATCCAAAAAAACATTTAAGCGCTGGTTTAGTTACACTTGTGTTGGGCAACCTGTCCTCTTGTTGTTTTGAACACCATATATAATCATAAATGTTGATTCAGGTGGCTGAAATGTCTTATGTTATATTGTAGGGGTTTGAATACAGCCGGAGTGGAAACCCTACAAGAAACTGTCTTGAGAAGGCGGTGGCTGCTTTGGATGGAGCAAAGTATAGTAAGTAACTATTATAGCAGATTCTCACATAATCATGGCAGCATATTTCACAAAGGATTTTTGGTCTTGACAACTTTTGTGCTTTTTCCCTGCAGGCATTGCTGTTGCCTCGGGCCTGGCAGCCACAGTGACCATCACTCACTTGCTTAAGGCGGGTGATGGAATTATCTGCATGGACGATGTGTACGGAGGTTAGACACCCCTTTGTAACTGACAACTGTGTAGAAAAATATGATGCAACCCTAAAATGTTTCCATATGCCATTAGAAACCCACCATTTACTCACTTGCACAAAATGGTTATTTGGTGTGAAAGTGCAAGTTGATTTTGAACCTCACATTGGTTTATTTGTAAATTATAATTTAGTTTCACTCTCTCTATTGCAAAGGCACAAACCGCTACTTCCAAAGAATTGCCGTTGAACTTGGTCTGAAGGTGTCTTTTGCTGACTGTACAAAACCAGAGCTGCTGGAGGCTGCTCTGAAGGCCAACACTAAAGTAAGTCAAATTATATAAGAATAAAGTGCTCTTTGTGTCCTTTGTCAGTAGCTATTGTTTGTAGTTTGGTGTCTCTTCCAACACTTTCCAAGTCCTTAAAGCTGCTGCTTCAAGTCAGGTTTTTTTTAAGTTGTATAATTGGGTGTGTCATTTCTCTTTGGGAAACTTGAAGCAGTCATTGTGAATCAGCACTTTGTGTGATGACTGTTATTGGTACAGTAACAGCCCTTTTCCACAGTGGAGTGTGCGTTTTCCACATTTTTGACACTCTCCCCTGAACGTTCTTTGTGTAGCTGGTGTGGATTGAGACACCCACCAACCCCACAATGAAGGTTGTTGACATCAAGGCCTGTTCTGAGGTGGCCCATAAATACAACAAAGACATAGTGGTGGTCGTGGACAATACCTTCATGTCTGCCTTCTTTCAGGTGAGTGTGACAGATGTGCACTTCATGCTCTTTTGATTTTGAAACAGCAGTTAAATGGTTTCCTGCAATCAAATTCTGGTTCGTGTGGAAACAAGTCATTAATTAACCCATGTGTTTGTCTTGTGCACTCTTAGCGCCCCTTGGCTTTGGGAGCTGATATCTGCATGTATTCAGCTACCAAATACATGAACGGTAGGTTGTGTACATTTCCAATTTTACTAGCATAAGATTTAATTAAAATGTTATACAACCTAAACCAAAAGTCAGTAGTACGTGTCAAACTGAGGAATGAGGAGAATCTGTAGTCTGTAATTTTCAGTAAGCACCTCATTACCATGACATGACAAGACAGGGCTTGATCTTCCCCCATTATTTTCAAAAATATTAACTGTATACATAGATAGTCAGGCAAAGCTAAAAGATGCACGTGCTCTAATCATAACATGCTACATTTAGTTAATTACTAGTGTTGTCAATTAAACGCATTATTAACGGCGTTAACGCAAACCCATTTTAACGGCGTACATTTTTTTGTTGTTGGAAAAACTACAACACCACACCGGATCTAGCTAGACCGGAAACAAAACAACAGGCACGCCGCACACACTTGTTTGGGCTTGCGAGCCGGCCAAAGAGTAGTAGGCTAACGTTACGTTTTGAGTGGATGGTGAGCGCAAGACGCCGAAATGGATGCCAATAAGATTCTGAATGGAAAGTTTACTTTTAAAAAGTTGCCAAATGGTTCCATTGACAAGACAAGACCACTTGATGGCCAAGCACACAGCTGATGCGAATTCTCTGCCCCCTCGTCAAAGCCAGGCGACAATGGATGACTTCAGACCATAGACTGTATATTAATATTAACAGTCTATGCTTCAGACAGAAGCACATGGATACCAAAACTAAGAACAAACTTAAAAAAACATTTGCACAAGGCAAGCCAATCCACTTTTCCATGTTGATAAGAGCATTAAAATGAGAAAAAATAATGGGCCAAAAAGAAATCAAGGATTTAGAATAGATAAAAATGTGCGATTAATTGCGAGTTAACTATGACATTAATGCGATTAATCACGATTAAATATTTTAATCGTTTGACAGCACTATTAATTACATATTGAAATATGACTTTATTCTCAAAACACAAACCAATGAAATATGTTCTGTTGCCATTTACTTGAAATTTGGACTGTATAAAATATTTCCCATTCTTTTTTTCCCCCCTTTCTTTTAATTTGACAGGTCACAGTGATGTGGTAATGGGTCTGGCCTCAATGAACCGGGATGATCTGTATGAGCGACTGAAGTTTCTGCAAAATGGTGAGTGGAAAGAACAAAAAGTTACACTAGTCTTGCAGTCTGCTTTGACAAAATGCGCCCAATGTTGCCAAATATCTTGATAGGCGATTTATGGTTTGTCATTTTTGTCAAATAAGAAGCCAAATGTTTGCTGGCTCTGGGTGTTATTTAAGGACACAGATCTCAGAAAGTTTTATCAACCTGCCCTACATTCACTCATTGAACAAACAGGACATGCACCGAAGGCCAAAGTTCTAATACCCTTTCAGAAGGAAGTATTTGTTTATGCTTTTGTTGTTTGCCTGATCTGGGTTTTGGGAGGCTTTGTAACCTCTTTGGGTTCTCCCCCCCCCAATGTGATTTTGCCTTGGTTCAGCACTGGGCTGTGTACCATCTCCCTTCGACTGCTTCCTGTGTAACCGAGGACTGAAGACACTACACCTGCGAATGGAGAGGCACTTCAGGAATGCTATGGCTGCCGCCAAGTTTCTGGAGGCGGATCCCAGGGTGGAGCAGGTCCTCTTCCCAGGTGATCTCTCAGCACTGGAGTGTAGCAAACAAGTTTGATATATAACCTTCGTTATTCACATATCATCTCATATCAAACAGTGTTTCTTGATTTGATTGTCATTTTGTGGGAAACGCCATATCAGCATATTTTTGAGGCATGCCCATTATCACTCACCCAAATTGTAACTGTTTTATACAAACAAGCACCCAAGGTTACTTTTTAGTGTTACGGTGTGTGGGGAAATGCCACAGAAAGTGATCTGAGGACAGAGTTATTGCTTAGTCCAAACAAACCAGGGCTCATGAGCAAAGGTTTCATCTTCAAAAAAGACGATGTTGTGCACATCCATGTAGTTGCAGGTGCAGGACAAAAAAGTAAATGTTCAAAGAAGGTAAAGTCTGCACAACACCTTAATGCGCCTGAAAAATACTTTAAGGAGAATTCCGGTCGATTTCAAAACGGAGCTCTGTTGTTTGTAAATTTGGAGTGCTGTCAGTAGCGAGAAAAACAAAAACAATCGGTGTTACCTACACCGTGTTATCCTCCTGCTACAATTTGCACCCAGGAAGCTGAAACAGGGCTTAACATGTTCGAAATGTCATTACATGTTATTAAGTGCCTACCCATGTGAAGTGATTCCTTCCGAGTGAACACAGTGAATCTGACTGCAGTAGATGTGACCGTCTACAAACTACAGCACCGAAAAAAAAATACAACAAAAATATTTTCAAAAATAGGCATATGCTTATTTTTTAAAAGTAAGTGCTGTAGTACAACTAGCAGGATACAAGTTATAATTTAGGTAAGTTTGGAGACACTACCTTATTTAATCATTAAATTAATAAATATTTTTGTTGTATTTCTTTTCAGTGTTGTAGTTTGTAGACGGTCCCTAAGCACTCGTCTTGCCGTCTCAACACTGGAACTAAACAGAGCTGAATTAGCACAACTTTCTTGCATTTCTTTCACATCTACTGCAGTCAGATTCACTGTGTTCACTCGGAAGGAATCACTTCACATAGGTAGGCACTTTTAATGACATTTCAAACATGTTAAGACATGTTGAAATCGACCGGAATTCTCCTTTAATAGTGCAAATAATGCACACAACGTTTCGGCCCACAATTTGGCCTTCCTCAGGTGACCTGAAAGAAGCTCTTAAGTCCATGCATGTATATTTGAAAATAACGATAAGATATGCAAATTAACAAAGTTATTATCACACCCCCACTTGTTCATGCTTTAGTGAGGGAGAAACATCCTGTAATCACAACCTGACTGTTTTCCCCCTCTCGACATAGGCCTGCCCTCTCACCCCCAGCATGAAGTGATGAAGAGACAATGCACTGGATGTCCGGGGATGATAACCTTCTACATTAAGGGAAAACTGGAGCACGCCAGCACCTTCCTCAGTAACCTCAAAGTAATTATGCAGAACATTATTATTTGCTCTGGACTGCTCGGTTTTGTGTTTTGAAAGTAGACAATGTTGTAAGGCTGCAGGGGCTTTTGCAAAATGACTGGATCAGATTCTCAGACTAAGAGGGCAGGTGAAGGAAAAAACACTTTAATACTACATCTACAAGGGTGCCTTAGCAAAGAACTTAAGTCCTACTTGCAGGCATATCCTGCAGCTGCTGAGGTAAGACGATAACTAAAATGTTTTACTCAAGAAAAGGTGCTACGGACACAATGTTGCAATTTGCAAATTTTAGGACTGACATAAAACTGAATGGCACTCAAAAACGTTTTTGAATGATCTGAAACACAAAATGTAAGCAAAAAATGTGACAGTGGCTTGGGTAGTTACTTATCTTTTGTGTGACATAATTTACACAATGTACACTATTTATATCCAGCACTATGTTTCACTTCATGTCCTCTGTTTCCTTTTTATTCCAGTTGTTTGCGATAGCTGAGAGTCTTGGTGGTTATGAAAGTTTAGCAGAACATCCGTAAGTATTCCTGCAGAATTTTACTCTACATATATTATACATATATTATTTAAGTACATTGTTTTATTTTTGGTAAAACGCAAACTGTGTTTAGAAAAACAAGTGGCATGTAAAACGTGACAGAAATAGCAAACTTTAAATAATCCAAATTCTAACTTCAGTGTGCAAGTTTATAAACCTGAAACTTTCAGCAGCTGCAATCCTAGATGTAATGTCAAAGTAGCACCACAAGGGGGCAGCAAAGATCAAGAAAAAAATCCCTGTCAGACTCTTTAAACATATTTTAATTCAGGCACTTTATTTCCATTATGAAGTCTGTCTCTGCTCTAATCTCTAATAAAACAGCAGGATGTCTCTGTTTTATGGCTCAAATGCCTTCTATCAAAATTTAGGGCGATTATGACCCATGCATCAGTGCCAGAAAACGAGAGGAGAGTCCTGGGGATCAGTGACACACTCATCCGACTCTCTGTGGGTCTGGAGGATGAGGCTGACATCATCGAAGACCTGGATCAAGCTCTTGCTGCTGCTGTAAGTAACATCCAACACTGGAGTACCAGATAGTCCTTCAAAGCAATATGGTTTCTTATCAAATAAAATCAACTGTTAAAATGATTACGTTTGTGGGAGGCTGAAATTATTTTCAGCTCTTTCAACAAGTGAAGGGAATCTACTGCACACTAATTAGGTTTTCAGAAATTGTAAGTGAGAGCACTTGTTTTCTAAGTTTTGTTCTACAGAATAACCTACAGAACAACCACGGTGACTCGAGAGGTATGTGTGTCTTTTCCCAAAAACTGGTGAGGGGAAAAAAATACCTGCTTGATGAGACACGGCACTCTGTTACTTGTTTATGGCTCTCTGATTAACGCCTTGATATCAATAAGCCTATGCCAGTCTGTATAGATTTTCAGCAAGTGACTCTGTGACAGCTGCCAGTTAGCTGTGACTCAGGTTTAATACAGAAGCCAGACTGGCAGTTATGGATTAAAAAAAATGCAACACTTGGTTATAGGGGTGGAACGGTACACGTATTCATATTGAACCGAAACGGTACGGGCATCTCGGTTCGGTACGTGAATTTACACAGAGAGTACACGGTATAAAAATAAATAAAACTTGCGTGCAAATTAATTAATGTAATGCAGAACTAGCTACTGTTAGACACGCGGTTCTTTAGGGACACCTAATCTGTAGCCCTGCCCTTAGCTCTGAAGCTCCCGAGCTCCGCCTACATGTTGAATCAGTCGGTCCAGTGAGTCCACACAAAGCAAACTAGTCCCTTCCATATACAACCAAACACGGACGTAGCTGTATCCCTTCTCGCCTCGACCACAAATGGCCTCCAGGCCCGTTTGCTTCGCTGTTTGCTCCAGTATTAGCTGTTAGCTCCGCTCTTAGCTCCGCTGTTAGCTCTTAGCTCCGCTATTAGCTGTTAGCTCCACCGTTAGCTGTTAGCTCCGCCGTTAGCTGTTAGCTTCACCGTTAGCGTGTGAAGCTAACACCAAAACTCGTCAACTGCTCTTTTAACATCCCTGCTCTGTGCATTCACATATGAGAGCAGTGCTTGTCTCCCGTATCACACTAGGCTACTAGCTGATTGTCTTATTTTGTTTACAAGTTACAGATGGAGTCTGGAGATGATGCAGGGTACTTATTGTTTACTGTTTACATCTTACTTTATACACTTCAAGCTGTTACAGCTAGCACAGTGGACAGCCTGAGAGATGCACAATAAAAAAAATTGCCTTCTGCATTTTTGTTTTGCTTTTCCCTCCATTGTAGCTACCGAACCGTGATGTCTGAACCGAACCGTGACTTCTGTGTACCGTTCCACCCCTACTTGGTTATGATCTTTTCTGAGAACAAAATTTAAAACACAGATGTTTGGTGGTCAATGAATGACATGTGAACTGCTGCTGTCCCTTCATCTTCCACTGCAACTGAAAAAAAAATGTTTTTACTTGTTAAAGAGCCAAACCCGTAGTTGTACTTACGCCCACCGGCAACACTGAATCGCTTTTACTCAACATGCAACAAGTAATTCTGTTGTATTTTAAGAAAATGTAATGTACTTTTTCTACTGTTTCAGACATCAATGTTTCCATTCATGTCCATAAAAAAGACGCTCCTTATTATTCCAGAACTTGCCTGAGAATTTTGAGTTTTCTTCAGTATCAAAGTAATTCAGTGACAGTTGTCTGTACATCCATGGGAACATTGAAAACAGATACTGCTAATTAGGCATATTTTAAATCGTGCCATTTTTCCAAAATGTAAGCCAGAATCAGAAAGATTTATTGCCAGGTAAGTAGCACTTACAAGGAATTTGCCTTGGTCTATGGGGCATACATAATTTAAAAACAATAATATAAAATGAACAAACAAATACAGAAACAAATAACACATACATGCATACATAGTCTATATATAACTATTTAACATTAAGAAAGAATAAAGAGGCTGTATGGGTTAGTGCAGGATGTACAAAAATGTAGAGGGATGTGTAAAAGTTCAGACTCAAACAACTCTAGGCTTAAAAACCATCCCTCGATTTGTAGCCCACAGCCCAACTCCCTGCACTCACTCACTCCATAGCAATATTAGATGTCCTCCTTACACCCCCTAAAGCATTATGGGTACTGTAGTACCAAAACTTGGAGCGTGATTCTCTACGAAATGGGAGTAAAAGGAATGGTAATACATGACAAAAATCCCTTAACATTTACTTTTTTCAATTGGTATTTAATGTGCCACAGTCTCTACTCCACCACAGCTCACTTTAGGAGATCCAGATGCCACGCGTGTGGCTTGCTAATGATTAATCCGAGGATAAATGCACCCATACGTCTTTGTACTTTACAAGTACAAGGTTATATCTAATCTAAGAGCTGTGTAAGTTACGACCTACACAAAAAAAATCAGGGAAAATATATTTTAAGGAAAAATTATATTGGATGATCCAGACTGATCTCATTAAGTGGCGTATGTATGACACGCCAATTCGTATGCCATTTTGGCGTGTTATTAAGATGCATAATCGCTTTTTAGCGTGTTTATCAACGTCGTTTGGCCTCCATTGACCTACATTACGTGTGAATTATCGCCGTAGCGAGTAGTATGAAAGGACGGAAGTCCACGGAGGGAGGTTGGATGGGGTGGTGGATAGGTAAAACACAGGACTTTCACCCAGGAGTGCCGGGATCGTGTTCATCAACCGTTATTTTTATTTTTTTTGTGTGTTACTAAAGCCTTTCCCAATGTTCTTTTCCTAAACCCAACCTTTTTTTCTTTTCTTTTTTTTTCACGCGTGACGTCTTTCTCGCGATAGCACGGCACGTTCTCGTGGTGTGTATGTTTACATCCGCTGTATACAGCATAGACATACACACGGATAGCTCAAAATGCGTACAGATAACACGTCATTTGGCTTTAAGAAAGTGGCGTGTATGTTTACGCAAAGTCATGATGCCACGTTGGATGATCATATTTCTAACATCCAAGAAACTGTGAAACCAAGCAAGCTGCCACTTGTTTACTTTCAAGGCACACAACAAACTATACATTTGACCTGTATAGTGCAGATTAAGGGAGAAGAAGTGGCAATTATCTTGGGGAACATTCAGGGAGAGCCAGGCCAGGAAGAGTTGCAGACCAAGATTGAGTTAGGTACTGTATGCAGTGGTTGCACACTGTGAACTTTGTAGAGGGTTGTGGCGTATTCACCCATCTTAAAAAAAAAAAAAAAACTCTCCCAGCTGCATGACCAGAACCATCATGCACTGTGAGGTCTCTGTATCTATGCAGCAGTCGGGTAAGTCACTTTGTGTGGTCCACTGGGAATATTCCTCTATTTGCACTTGCTCAACAAATCCCTGACAGTTTATATTGTTAATGTCATCTCCCAAAGTCACTCTGTGTGTTACCCATTTAAAGTTTGGGGAAATGTTTATAGATTCTCACACTGATATCTTTAAAATAATTGAAGTTGATTTACTAGCTGCATGCTTGTCAGTATTTTTGTTGTGGAAAAATGCAAAGTATTTCTGCTTTGTAGACCAACATAATGGCTCCTCAGAAGCACTCCAGTGTTCCCAGAATCCAATTTAAAGTTCATTGCTCAGATTTTTCTCACTTCTGTGCACCATTGGCCCACAGATCTGGCCTGGTTTGTCCAGACATCAGCATTTTTATCAGCCCTCTCTCTGCTCAAACAGCTGGTGTCGACATCTTTTATTGCACCTCTGTCTTTCTTTCTGCCTTGGCATGGCGGCTGAGGTTTCATCAAACAGAATATTTCCTATGGATAATCATTTTTCATTTATTTTATATTAATCATAGATGCACTAACTAGAATGCAACAGCTCATTTAGAATCAATTTGGCATATGATGCTGGTTGAGATCACATTACAACTGTTAAACGAGCTCTGGTGTGCTGCTTTTGAATAATTCACCACTAATTCCCACCTACCAACTGCATTACGATCAGTAGGGAATTTGAGTTTCCTGAAACCCCTTTTTGCTACCTCATGCAGCCGTTTCCTGCATGGCGGGCTGCACCTCCTCTTCTCAGGATTCAGATAATGTCTCTGAATGGAATGATGGAAATTAAATGGAGAAAAATATCTCTAATGACTGTGTGGGGACTGGGGAAGGCACCTCTGATGGGTGAAACGTTTAATTGGATGGGACGGCAGGTCAGATTGGGGCAGGCGGTTAAATTTCCGGTCAAGCGACCTCATCCTAGGGTTAGTTTTGAATCACAAACTTGATTGTTGGTTAATCATTCGGAACTCTCCATTGTGTCTATGCCATTTATAACGTTTCTGTAAAATGCTGAGTGTGGTGTTTTATTGAGCAGTTTTCTCTGTGCCCTTCTGTTAATCTGCTTTTGACTTGACATTTTGGCATCCCTCCTCAGCTCATGAAGCAAAGAGAGCAGGAATGACTGTATGGATTGTGCTCCTTTTTTGTTTGTTCCAAGGAAGTGTTTGTGTCATTTCAGAAAAATTGTAGCATGTTATCAACTGTAACCTCATGTTTGTCTGCTGCTTCCTGCATGTGGACTGTACAGAGTATTGAGTTCACTGGTCAATTCTTTCTTTTCCCGATGTCTTTTAATAGCATCCAAAGAAGAAGTGAAATGTCTTCAGGGCATCCTCGAGGCTGAGGTTGAAATCGATGGAAGTCGAGATGAAGACCGAAGGTACCTTAAGTCTCCAATCATCGCAGATCAACACTTGGTACCTCTGTTCAGCGCACAAGCAGCAGAGATACAACTATCAGGGAACAACTTGTTCTTTAAAAAATATAAATTGTGCTATCTGTGAATTTTTACATGATAATCTTTTTAATGCCTATTTTACTAGAACATCAGTTAAGTAATCTTATTTATCTTGTGCTGGGTTTTGCTTTGTTTTATGTTTGCATTTGTTTTGTTTTGTTTGGAGGGCTTTACTGGGCTGTAGTCATATTCATTCAAGGCTGATACAGTGAGTTTCTGCAGGAAAAAACAACATTTTCTGTATAATCTTGCTATGAACCTACTTCAGGCTGCATCCTAGTTTTGATGCACAGAACAGTCTCCAAATGTAACTGCCCAAAGTACAACTGCAGCTGTAATCTGTATTAATAATTTCCTAATTCTAGCTAGCATAGTTTCCTCTATAAAAGAGGTAGGCACGTATTAAGGATGTCTCATTAGTCAGATGGACTCATTGGCAAAGTTAATGTCCAAAAGTCAAAAACTCTCTTAATGTCAACATCTGCTCAAAGATTTTAGGTACTTTTTCAGAACCATTTAAATCACTTTATGAAGAACAAACAATATCTCCATTCATCATTAATATAAATTTGTGTATTTGGTTGCAGAATGTTGATATGATTTATATTATGCTTCATCAAATGTATGCCTTGTAAAAAAGAGGAGAGGAATCCTATTCCTCATGTTTGAGACTAATCAGGATATTTGTATAAATGAGGGAGTGTTTGGTAAGCACATGCCTTTATTTGGAGCAGAATTTCCCAGCATTGATGATGTTTGAGGTTTTTATAATAACTGAAGGCTATTATATTATTATAAAGTTTGATGACACAAAAAGCCTTTGGGCCAATGACAAAAAAAAACATTCTCCCCCCCCCCAGGTCAGAACTTGCATGTTTTGTATCTGTGCAGAGAAAAATGTTTCACTCAGGCACTTCCACCTGCTGCTCTACCACGCTTCATTTGGGACAGACCATTCACCATCAATGTCATTTATGTAACTAACAAATCCATTAAAATCAGTTTGCAGTATCTGCGTCTCACTTCCTCTAACCATCCTGCTTTACAAACAGCAATGTAATTGTAAGTTAAGCATCAGTAACAGTAGCAAGTCAATAAGCCACATCCAATTTAGCCTGGATAGTGGTAGGCAGCACACTGGGTTTTTCAGCTGATGGATCACTGAGCTAGTTCTCGTCCTAATTATACCATCAATAACATTACTACATGAAGACTGAAGGTTTTGGTTCTCTGTAGGAGACTAGTTATCTTTAAAGGTTTTGATTTACTGGAACATTACATGGATTTTACACCTCTGAAGAACTTCTGAATCAGCCATTAACATTTTGTGTAAGCCATGCTACATCTCAAATCTCTGCCAAAGCAACATGGCATCATGACTTTGCATAAACATACACGCCACTTTCCTAAAGCCAAATGATGCGTTATCTGTACGCATTTTGAGCTATCCACGTGTATGTCTACGCCGTATACAGCGGATGTAAACATACACACCACGTGGCGTGTTATCGCGAGAACGTCGTCACACGCATGTAAAAAAATATATAAAAGAAAAGGTAAGTTTAGGAAAAGAACATTGGGAAAGGCTTTAGTAACACAAAAAAACCCGACAAAAACATGATGGTGACCAAGGTCACACGCTTAGGAAAACAAACGGTTGGGTTTAGGAAAAGAACATTGGGGAAGGCTTTATTAAAAAAAAAAAAAAGAAAAACGGTTCATAAACACCACACGCGGGACACAATCCCCACTCTCCTGGGTGAAAGTCCTGTGGTTTACCCATCCGCAGACTTCCATCCTTTCATACTACTCGCTACGGCGATAATTCACATGTAATGTAGTTCAATGGAGGTCAAATGACGTTGATAAACACGCTAAGAAAGCAATTATGCGTCTTGATAACACGCAAAAATGGCATACGGATTGGCGTGTCATACATACACCATTTAATGAGATCAGTCTGGCCAAAGGGTGATGTGATAATTTAGCAAGCAAAAACATTCCCTGAAACCATATGTCTAATTAGATTGTGTATATTTGGGGGACGTGATGGCCTAGATGGAAACGGCTGGGGGAGGCGCTGCATTTAAAGGAGCCGTGTGTAGGATTTAGGGGGATCAATTGGCAGAAATGGAGTATAAAATTCATAATTATATTTTCACTAGTGTATAATCACCTGAAACAAGAGTGGTTGTGTTTTTGCTTGGAATGAGCCCTTTATATCTACATAGGTAGCAAGTCCTTATCCGCCATGTTGCTCTGCCACGTTTCTACAGTAGCCCAGAGTGGACAAACCAAACACTGGCTCTAGAGTAGGCATGGGCCGGTATGAGATTCTGATGGTATAACCTTCAGCAAATATGTCACAGTTTCACGGTATTGCAATGACAGCTATGTCATAATGTATTATTTTTTAAATGTCTGGGTAAAAAAACAACTTTTTTCCATTGAACACAATGTATTTTATTTTTAAACATACTTCCCACTGGCAGGGAGAGGGATTTCTAAACTGCACTTTCTGTCCTTGAAGACTCATAAAAAAAAACAGCTCATACTTTAGGAACCGTATGACAGAAAATGTTAGTGGTTTTGAAACCGTGACTTTTTCAAACCTCTGTATACCTTCAAACTGATAACCGGCGCATGCCTACTCTAGAGAGGGCCTTTTGTGTTTTTATGTTTCTCGAAGGCCACCGTAGGTTTTACTACACACTTGGAAAGGGAAGGGTGAGGGAAGGGGTATTTAGTTGGTTGCAACCTCACTGCTAGATGCCACAAAATCCTACACACTGCTCCTTTTAAAGTAGAGCTGCTACGGAGGTGTTTGGAATTCAGCTCTCAACTCTCCCAGCCTTGACTCATGTAGTGGGATCTTGTCACAGAGTGTGTGTGGTTAGAATATTCTCAAAAACATCATTCAGTGCAAGTTTTCAGTGTTTGTCAGCTCCCTTCAGTCAGCCAGGGCCTTTTTTGGAGAACACGTCTCCATCAGATGAGCCTCCAACATGGATAATTGGTTTCGTTTTTGGTGTTTATTTTACAAATATGAATATGTAATTACATTCACTGCTAAATAATGTGTGCTATCACCAGTTTAAACAACAAAATGTGTGGCTGGTGGTCGGTTTCAATCTGTTGCATCACAGATAAACAAGAAACCCCCACTTGCATTCACTGGAGGCCATCTGTACTCAATCACATCTGAAGTCATAGAGGACATTCATGTAAGCAAATTTGTAGATAAGAGGTTTAGAGTTTGTGGGAGACTTGCTGTGTGTCAGTGACTGCTACGGCAAAAATGGCAGTAGCAGTTTGAAATATTAACATTAGTTTCCAGAAATCCTGTGATCAAGTGACAACTGAAAACAGAACAGTCATTATTGTCAGCCTGGACAGTCTATGAACTACAATATATTACCAAAACATACCAAACAGATGAGAGAGTTGAGAGTGGTGAGTCCAGCTTTCTCTAGATGAAGTGCTTACTTACTACTATTGGGGAAAAACGGTCAACTACCATTTGAATGGATCGAAGAATAGCCAAAATGGCAAAGGCTCAACTAATGATCAGCTCCAGGAAAATCAAAGAAGACTTAAAGTTACCTGTGAGTACTGTTACGATCAGAAGAAGGCTATGTGAAGCAAAGCTATCAGCTAGAAGCCCACGCAAAGTCCTATTGCTGAAAAAAAAAGACATGTACTGAATAGGTTGAAATTTGCCAAAGGACACATTGACTGGCCAAAGGAGAAATGGGGCAACATTCTGTGGACTGCAAAATTGTTCTTTTTGGGTCTAGGGGCCACAGACAGTTTGTCCGACGGCCCCCATGCACTGAATTCAAGCCACAGTACACTGTGAGGACAGTAAAGCATGATGGTGCAAAAATCATGTTATGGGGATGTTTCTCATACTGTGGTGTTGGGCCTATTTATCGCATACCATGGATCATGGATCAGTTTCAATACATCAAAATACTTGAAGAGGTCATGTTGCCTTATGCTGAAGAGGAAATGCCTTTGAAATGGGTCTTTCAACAAGACAATGACCCAAAACACACCAGTAAGCGAGCAAAGTCTTGGTTCCAGATGAACAAGATTGATGTTATGGAGTGGCCCAATCCCCAGACCTCAATCCCATAGAAAACTTGTGGGGTGACATCAAAAATGCTGTTTCTGAGGCAAAAACCAGTAACGCAGAGGAATTGTGGAATGCAGTCCAATCGTCCTGGGCTGGAATACCTGTTCACAGGTGCCAGAAGTTGGTCGACTCCATGCAACACAGATGTGAAGCAGTTCTCAGAAATAATGGTTATGCAACTAAATATTAGTGCAGTGATTCAAAGTAAAGCAAACCCTTGAGACATTTTTCAGTTTATACAGTAAATGTTTGAGTTTGTAACAGCCCAATATTCCTTTTTCTTCCCTTTCTGTAAAGGTATAACACAAACTTGATCAATTTTGGTCATGTTTTGATTTGGAATTGAATGTGCAGTGTTCCCAATGCACTGATATTATGGAATTAAAAGCTAATCTAAGGATTTTGAGCATTATTCACTTTTTTGAAACACACTGCTATTATTCTGAACACAACTGTATATATATAAAAATAAATTAGGGCTGTCAAACGATTATTTTTTCTCAGATTAATTAATCAAAATGAACATGTTATTTTGACAGCCCTAATATATATATATATATATATATATATATATATATATATATATATATAAAAAAAATCTGCCAACCAGCACCTCTAAAGGTCCCTAAAGCTCCCTAATCTATATTATGGAGCTTTAGAGGTGCCGGTTGGCAGATTTGGTTATGTCTTTGTGCTAAACTAACTGGCAGCTGGCCCCAGCTTCATATTTACCATACAAATATGAGAGTGGTATGGATCTCATACTACTCTCTGCATTGTTTTAAGAGCATTTGAATGACTGTATTTCGATGTGTAGTTAGAACTTGCTTGACATTGAAATATAATTGTAATGCTGTTGCATTAACGGTTATATGTAACCAAAGTATCAAAAAAACATCACTTTTCTCTGAGCTCATTTGGTACTTAACTTTGCTGGAGATTAGATCTCATCTCTCGACCACAGGAACAATAAAACCTCACTGGGAGTTGTTGATTTGGTGACGTTAATCTGTATCAGATCAAACATTGGGAGTAGACCATTTTACCTAATGAGAAAATGAATGATCCCTAAACCCATCAGCTCTGTCCCACATTAACCAGTTTGCCGGCAGGGAGGGGAGACCAGCAATTAAACAGCAAAGGTGAGTACTGTGTTTTATTGTCCATGTAAATTACTGTGGGTTGAGTTGATTAAAGCCCCATGTGTGTCAAGGACCAGTAAAACTTACAATAAAGAATAACTGCAGTCACAATGTTCTCAGTGCTACAAATATACTGTTGAGTGAGGCGTATTGTCCTTTAATTTGAATGCAATTGATGTACTGGCTTTTAAAATTAAAGCAGTAGGTTGACTTAGACAACCAAATGAACCAAACAAAAAATGACCCCAGTGTAGTGGACTTTTAGCATATTACATTTCACATTTCATGTGATGTGTCATGTTATATAGCTTTGGTTGTAATGGATGTCCACATTGATGTTCATTTTTATAGCATGTCTGCCATACCTGGCGTGTTATAAATAGTCCTACAGCTCTGAATGTCAGCCCTGCCAGCAGTGGCGGTTCTACATTGAATTACACCCTGGGCGAGACCCCAGAAAACCCCCCCCCCCAAAAAAAAACACACAATTGCAGAATTACTATATTATAGTGTATATTTTAAGTTCTGATAACTTATACTGTCATATTTTGTGCAGAATTGTGTTCATTGTCTCTTGAAAATGTTGGTGGTGGAGATTGTGCAACTTAAAAAGTGTGTTTCCTGTTGTAATTGCAATAGTTAAATAACTGGATTCTCTTAAGTGTGTTTTTCAAATGTTCTAATGAAGGATTTGTGCAATTGAGAAATATAATTTTCTCTTTCACTTATGTTGTAATATATATATATATACACACACATACACACATACACACACACACACACACACACACACACACACACACACACACACACACACACACACACACACCTCTCCGGGAACCATCACCTTATTGTGGTGGAGAGGTTTGTGTGTCCCTATGAACCTGAGAGCTGTGTTGTCTGAAGCTTTGTGCTCCTGGTAGGGTCTCCCAAGACAAAGTGGTCTCAGGTGAGGGGCCAGACAAAGAATGGTTCAAAAACCCTATGAGTGACCGAGGAAGAGATGGAGTGACCCTGCCCGGAAGAAGCCCGGGGCCCCCGTCTGGAGCCAGGCCCAGATGGAGGGCTCGTCAGCGAACGTCTGGTGGCCGGGTTTGCCACGGAGCCCAGCCGAGCACAGCCCGAAAAAGCTATGTAGCATACATCTCTCCATCCCATGGGCCCACCACCTGTGGGAGGAACCGCTGGGGTCGGGTGCGCTGCCACACGGGTGGCAGTGAAGGTCAGGGGCCTCGACGGACCAGACCCGGGGCTTACCTCTACGCACAGTCTCGGTTCTGGAACTATACTCCTGGATAGGGATTGGACTCTTTTCTTCTCCGGAGTTGCCCAGGGTGTGAGGCGCCGGGCGGGTGTGGGGATATTCACAAGCCCCCGGCTGAGCACCGCAAGTTGGAGTTTAACCCGGTGGACGAGAGGGTCGCCTCCCTACGCCTACGGGTTGTGGGGGGGGAAAACTCTGACTGTTTGTGCATATGCACCAAACAAGAGTTCGGAGTATTCGGCCTTCTTGGAGACCTTGAGTGGAGTCCTGCATGGGGCTCCAGTGTGGAACTCCATAGTTCTGCTGGGGGACTTCAACGTGCACGTGGGCAATCATGGAGACACATGGAGAGGCGTGATTGGGAACGGCCTCCCTGATCTAAACCAGAGTGGTTGTTTGTTGTTGGACTTCTGTGCTAGTCATGGATTGTCTATAACAAACACCATGTTCGAACATAGGGATACTCATAAGTGTACTTGGTACCAGAGCACCCTAGGCCAAAGGTCAATGATCAATTTTATAATCGTTTCATCTGATCTGAGGCCATATGTTTTGGACACTCGGGTGAAGAGAGGGGCGGAGCTGTCAACTGATCACCATCTGGTGGTGAGTTGGGTCAGAGGGTGGGGGAAGACTCTGGACAGACCTGGTAAGCCCAAACGGGTAGTGCGGGTAAATTGGGAACGTCTGGAGGAGGCCCCTGTCCGACAGACTTTCAACTCACACCTCCGGCGGAGCTTTTCGTGCATCCCTGTGGAGGCTGGGGGTATTGAACCCGAGTGGACAATGTTCAAAGTTACCATTGCTGAAGTTGTGGCGGGGAGCTGTGGTCTTAGGGTCTTAGGTGCCTCAAGGGGCGGTAACCCACGAACACCGTGGTGGACACCGGTGGTCAGGGAAGCCGTCCGACTGAAGGAGGAGTCTTTCCGGGATATGTTATCCCAGAGGACTCCGGAGGCAGTTGCAAGGTACCGAAGGGCTGCAGCCTCTGCCGTGAAAGAGGCAAAGCAGCGGGTGTGGGAGAAGTTCGGAGAAGACATGGAGAAGGACTTTCGGTCGGCACCAAGGTGCTTCTGGAAAACCGTTCGCCACCTCAGGAGGGGGAAGCGGGGAACCATCCAAGCTGTGTACAGTAAGGATGGGACGCTGTTGACCTCAACTGAGGAGGTAATAGGGCGGTGGAAGGAGCACTTTGAGGAACTCCTGAATCCAAATAATACGCCCTCTATGGTAGAGGCAGAGCTGGAGGATGATGGGGGGCTTGTCGTCAGTTTCCCTGGTGGAAGTTGCTGAGGTAGTTAAACAACTCCATAGTGGCAAAGCCCCAGGGATTGATGAGATCCGTCCAGAAATGCTTAAAGCTCTAGGTGTGGAGGGGTTGTCTTGGTTGACACGCCTCTTCAACATTGCTGGGATGAGGATCAGCACCTCTAAATCGGAGGCCATGGTTCTCAGCAGGAAACCGATGGAGTGCCTTCTCCAGGTAGGGAATGAGTCCTTACTCCAGATGAAGGAGTTCAAGTACCTTGTTCGCGAGTGAGGGGACAATGGAGCGGGAGATTGGTCGGAGAATCGGTGCAGCGGGTGCGGTATTACATTCAATTTATCGCACCGTTGTGACGAAAAGAGAGCTGAGTCAGAAGGCAAAGCTCTCAATCTACCGGTCAGTTTTTGTTCCTAACCTCACCTATGGTCATGAAGGCTGGGTCATGACCGAAAGAACAAGATCCAGGGTACAAGCGGTCAAAATGGGTTTCCTCAGGAGGGTAGCTGGTGTCTCCCTTAGAGATAGGGTGAGAAGCTCAGTTATCCGTGAGGAGCTCGGAGTAGAGCCGCTGCTCCTTTGCGTCGAAAGGAGCCAGTTAAGGTGGTTCAGGCATCTGGTAAGGATTCCCCCTGGGCGCCTCCCTAGGGAGGTGTTCCAGGCCTCGGGGAAGTCCCAGGACTAGGTGGAGGGATTATATCTCCAACCTGGCCTGGGAATGCCTCGGGATCCCCCGGTCGGAGCTGGTTAATGTGGCTCGGGAAAGGGAAGTTTGGGGTCCCCTGCTGGAGCTGCTACCCCCGCGACCCGATGATTGATTGATGGATGGATGGATGGATGGATGGATGGCCAACCCTGACTACCAAAATCTGGTGCCACCGATATGTCTGCGCTTCTCTCTGATGCTCTGAAACACAAAAACCGCTGCACGTTACACTAGTTAACACTATACTCGACAGCAGCTAACGTTAGCCTACCGCTAGCTAGTAGCTGGATTAAACACGGTTACAATGCTGACAGCTAACGCTAAACGGTGTAAAGTTTGACTGTGTTTTACTGTAGAGGATTCAACACCGGGATGTAACAATCTGTAGCTGCCGTCGGAAAAACAACACAGACGGTGCGTTCAATGAAACTGGTAAACTACAGTCTCGTGGTGCATTTGAAGTTATTGTAAATGTCCTTTTCCCATCTGATGGTTCAACAGCAATTTACTACTGAAATTAGTTATTGTTATTGTTATACATTATTATTAAATCATTTCATTTTGACCATATGGCCTTAGCAATAAACAAGTCGTTCTTTAATGTTGTAACTGTTGTTTAGTACCTTTTTTTTTTCTTTTCTTTTTTTACTTTCTTAAAAAGTATCGGTTCAGGCACCATTAATTATGTATGCGATTAATTTCGATTAATTAATCACAGAGTATGTAATTAATTAGATTAAATTTTTTAATCGCGATTAATCGCTGAATGTCTATAGTTAATAGTTAATGATTAAAATTCTATTATTTTGCATTTCAGAACAGTTTTTAAGTACATATTAACAATCGAAAGCAATTCTTACCAGTGTATCTTGATTGGGAATCAAATGAATGCAAAGAAAGTTACTTTATGAACTTGATTTTAAGATTTGTAATTATTTATTTACTGTAAACAAAAGAAAAATGTGTGAATCTGTCAAAATTGCACAATTCCTCCAAGTACCTAACTAAAAAACTAAAAATCCCTATCCTTACTAGAGTCAATATAGTGTTTAGTAACTCCTAAATAATGTTGATTACTCACTGACGTCCAGTGATCACCGGTTACTGAGACAGCGTTTGCAGCACCTTGCAGCAGTTCCAGTATGGCTGCTTTCTCCGTGTGGTATGTCTATGATGAAACTACAGTCTCCCTCGACGGCAACGAGACAGAGGTCAACTGTAGTATGTCTTTAAGACTTGAGTCCTCTACACTGCTGACAGGTCTGCAGTTAGTTACCACCCGTTTAGCCTGCTAGCGGGTAGCATCACGTTAACTGTACTACTATGCTTAGCTCATAGGTGGTAGCTCAAGCTTGACGTGCTTCGGTGAGATTTTAATTTGGCTTTACACAACGTGCATATGGCTTTCGACTTGTCTACGAGCTGTCCGGGAGTTTTGGAAAATAAAAAGCTCCATTCAGAGTTATTGCTGCTGTCTTTCTCTATCATGCCTGCAGCCTGCTACAGCAGGATGTGTTAGGTTATCATCAAGCGTCAGCTTGATGATAAGTAACGGTGCTGCAAAGGGTCAAAATAGTAGCCTGTTAGGCACGACGCAAAGCCGAGTGAAGTGTAAAATAAATTAATAAATGCCGGCATGCGATTAAAAAAAAATAATCGCGCCGCGTCAGCCCTTAATCGCATCGCGATTAACGCGTTAACGCTGACAACCCTAATATATATATATATATATATATATATATATATATATATATATATATATATATATATATAAATGTGCCAAAAATATATACAAGTAGTCAAAAATGTTTGCATTTCAGACGGCCGACACAAACACACACGCCTTTTCAACTCGATAATAAAGCCGTAAAGTAGGCTCTTTCAACTCAGGATAGGATTGGAGATGAAAAGTTTAACTGACACATAACCGCGATCAGCTTCGTGGGCACCCACGGTATCGGCGCCTATGCCCAGCAACCCGTTCGACCCAGAGGTGAACTGTCCCCTGCTCCCCCCTCCCCTTCTCAGGGGCCATTCACATTGTATGCGGCATGCGCTGCGCTCGCTGCTAGGTTGTCCTATTCCCAACTATATTTGTTGTGCTTGCTGCCAGGCTCAGCGCAAATATATGTCATACATGCGCCAATATTTGAATGCACGTCACGTCTGCGTTCGGTGTTTACATCAGACGTGCAGTACATGCGACATTGTAGATACACAGTAGTGATTTGGTGGAGACGATGTTTCTGTCTTTGAAACAAAAGAAAGCCTTTGCACTTGCCCTGGTTGTGAGGAGAAGACAGAGAAAGGCAGCAGGAAGAAGGGTGTGGGTGCACGACACCCTCAAGTCCAGAGAGCAGAATTCCGGCTGGTGAAGGAGCTCCGCATTCACTGTGACTGGTTCCAGGGGTACTTTCGGCTCAACAGGGAGCAATTTGACAGTCTGCTGACGAGAGTCGGGCCTACAATTTCCCGGATGCGAACAACTTTCCGAAAGCCCATTTCTACAACGGAGCGTCTGGCTATTTGTCTCTCCCTGACGTGTGGCTCCAGACAAGACAGTATGGAAAAGTACTTCCGAGTCTGCCCCTGCACCACTTTTTTTGTCTCCTCTCTTTTATGTACCTGTCTCTTAGGTTCTTCCACCTTTTCTTACACTCCTCCTCTAAATAGATGAAGACGTGTGGATTATTTTCATTTCTAAATAAAATGTTGCATTTCAACACTATGTGTCATTGCATGTTTATATACTTAAGTAAGAGGTCTGCAGTCATTGCAGTTGGGTATAATAAAGCTTAGATATGAGCCTACATTCATACATGCATCATTCATTCTCTGGAAAACACTTTGTTTAATGCATATGTGCAATTAATTCCTCCAAAACTGGAGCTTACACATTTGGAAATGGGTAATTATTCTGTGTAAAGGCCATATACCTACCTATATACCTATATGTGAACTTCAATGAAAATGAACATGACTTGTGTCAATCATATAAACATGCAAATACAATATTATTATTGTGTAATAACAACCGAGTGTAAATTGTAATTTCCCCATTGGGGATCAATAAAGAGTATAAATTATAATTTTTTTTTAATAAAAAATACAAATATATCCTACAAATACCTGTATGGAGCTGTATAATCAACTTCGTATTTGGTTTTCGCAGCTCACAACAGTAGGCTAAAGTTCTCAGTTGCTTTGACACATTTCTCAGATCAGAGATGACAATAATGTGTAACTTTGTCACATAGGGAATAGTGCTCCCTTTCATGTGCATTGTTCATTAGACTATACTTACAGAGTGAACTGTTAAATATGGACAACAACACAAAGCAGTTTCACTATCTTGGTATAAACAATGGCCTTAGGACTTGTCAGTTTGATTCATAAATACTTGCTTTGGACACAATCATTGGTACTTGCTTTGGACACAAACAAAAGATTTCCAGCAAGATACACGATTTTTCAGGTCAGTCACTATGATGCGCAGTTTACACCAATTGTTTTAAGAAATGCACTCACTGTTATGCAAATGCGAATTATGATTTGACAAATGCACCAAAGTAACTGAGAAAAAATGTAACATAGGATTGTATTTCAGTGGAGACATATATGTTGATTTCACATAGCTAAAACAAACCTGAATGATTTAAATTAAGAGGCTACAATAATCACAGCTGGCATGCCTATTATGGTGAAATATGCTTCCACAGCATAGTTTTGCGTCCGAGGTCTCTGTACGACCTCGAACTTGTGTCGTCGCCTTTACAGCTCTGGGAGATCGCTGACGGCCAAAATCAACCTCTCGTCCATGTTCCGTTCGTGGATCCACATGTATTCTGTTTTTTTGTTGTTGTTTTTTTTCAGACACTTGAATACACGTCACAGCGCACCGCGGCCGCTCTTGCGCGTGCCGCGGTCAAAGTTGAACCATGTTGAATGCGCGCGCAAGCCATTGACAATAATGGGTTACATAGCGCAGCGCTGCCGTTTGCGCGTACGATGTGAATGGCCCTTCACAGCTTCTCTGTGCAGTGTGCACTGTACCTCTCAGCAAGCAGGGGCGCCAATTTGCCAATTCCCCACACAGTGAAATGATAGATAATACAATTTTTCTAGGTGCTCGTGCCGCCCCCCATGTGTCATGAAAAAATGCCGCCTGGGTGGCTGCCCGCTTCACCCTTGCCAAAAAATGCTACTGCCTGCCAGCTCTCACACTGAGATACTGTAGGCACAGAGTTTAATCTCACACTTGACAGGATTTTTAGGAAAGTGAAAATACAAAGGAAATGGCCATAGTTTTCACAGATTACTCTTCAGTAGTTTAAAGAAGTATCCTCTTGGTTTAAGGGGGACTATAAGAGCACATCTATTTTTAGATCTGTAACAATAAAGAGGCCTTACCAAAGTCTTAACAACAGTGTTGTTGTGGTGTACAGAAAACGATAATTACACGTCTGAAGGGTTTCAGTCCCAATTCTTCTCTCAACCACCCTGTGTTCGAAAGGGAAAGAACATAATTAGTCCTGTATTGATTTTAAATTATGTCAATTTTGCTGCTGTTCTGGGAAAACCAGAAACAGCAGCAGTTGTTGATCTTGTAGGTGGTTAGTTATGTTAACCCATTCACACCCACAACTGAATTGCAGCTTTAGCAATCTGAAAATAGACATTTTTGGACATTTTTTATTGTTTCTCTGTAATATGACTCACAGGCGGTAAATGTCTGCTGAAACACTGCTATTAAATATAACTATGTTAAAGATCCAATATGTAATATATTTACTGTAATAAATCCAAAAATGACCCCAATGCGCCATCAGATATTAAGGAAACATGCTAAATTGAAATACTATCTTTTCTGACAACAACGCTAATGCCAGTATTTTCTCCTTTTGAAATTTCCGTTCCGTGACGGAATATCTGTTTTGGCCTGTGTGTAGGGCTGAGCGATTAATTGCATTTGTGATAATATCGTGATATGTTAACACTCGATTACCTAATCGCAAAGGCTGCAATTTGGTCACGTGACTCGCAAGAGCAAATCAGTCGCCATCCGCAGAGAAAGAATCAACTTAGCACACTAACGCTACGCCGTACCTTGAGCAGATTTCTGTCATTCAAACAACTCTGAGTTGTAGTTTAAAACTTTTACAGCCATTTTAATAAAATGAAGGGTTTTATTCAGGCTTGAGTCCATACATGCAGTTAATGGATACAGGTATGCAGAACTGAAGGCTCGGTTAGCAACGATTAGCGCTGATTAGCGGTTAGCTCCAGTTAGCTAGCTCCGTTATAAAGATATGGAGTGGAGGAGACTGCCACGGGGAGGGGTAACAACCAGACTCTGATAAATGACGTTCGGGGAGCTTTTACAGCAGCGTGGCTGCGTTGTTTTAACGGTTTTATTAGTACAGTTAATCCCACGGCAAGACCAGCAGCAGCATGCTACTACTAACGTAACGATAGCCTCTCTGTCTCCGAGTGTGAGTGCAATGTTGATGCTGTCATGCACACGGCACGCAACTTCATGAGGAGAGGGAGGGGCTGGAGGCAGCTCCTCTGTGTGCTCTAGCCGACAACGGTGAGTTATTTTAAGCCAAGAGAGAGGGGCTGTAAATTGGGAAGAGAGGACCGTGAGTTTGCAGTGTGTTTAGCGATTGTTGCCGTAATTGTAAGCCAATAAAGTGTGTTCAGTAAGGTGGAGAGGATGGCGAGGTTGTGGGTGACCATTCTTACGCTCCGATTGGTGAGATAAGAATGTTTCATGAATCACACGTGAAGCCTGTCGTAAGATGATTTCTGCACTCATATTTGCGCTAGCTTGAAAAATGAGGGCCAGTGCGAGGAACGCAAAATATTGCAAGGGAACGCAAAACTTACTGTGTGGGAATGTAAAATATATTTCAAGGGAACGCAAAAGTAGTCCCCTTAAAAAAATCTTGCCGTGACCCTTCCGGGGCTCTGTAGAAATAAATGAACATTTAATTTGCAAAAATAGATAAATGCCATTTTTACACAGTTTGATTAACATTCCCTTGAATGCACACAAAAAACATGATTTATGATGTATACAAATTAAAATTATCAAAACAACCCAACGCCAGTTTGATAATCCCTGGATGCATACACACACAAAACCACAATTTAGGAAAATAAATAAAAACGGATATATCTCATTTTGCAAAAGAACCCTTCAAATGCTTTAATGCCAACTCTGAAAACATGCTGACTCTATATGTGGCACCATTAGCTCTTACAAGCATTTCATCTTCAGGATACATTTCAACTGATAAGGCCTGAGCAAACTGATAGATTTACTGAACATAAACTATGGTAGTATTGTAGTTAAAAGTAGAACACCTGGCTGAGTCTGCATCCATGTTACAGTGGTATTGATCAGGGCAGCAGCATGGCCCGCTGAAATTGTGCTTACATACGCAGCAATTTGTTGGACACTTCTATCCATATTCAGTGCAGAGCAGGCATGGATTGGCCATAGCATAGGGAGTACCGTGAGATTTCCCGATGGGCCAGTCTATTTGTGTGGGCTGAATGGACTGCAGCTTTTTTTCTTTTTTATCGACCCAAGAGAAGAGAGATCACATCATCGGCCCACTTGTGTGTCTTTCATATGAACACTGGCCATTAAAATCCATGGTCTTTGACTGACCGGCCCACAGAGAGGAGAAAGTTCACATGATTGGCCAACTGGTTTGTCTCATCTGAACACTGGCCAATCACATCCCACTATGGCCCACTTCCATCCTATCATAGAGACAGAGTGGCGAAAATAACACCACAAGGTGCCAGTTCTCTTAATACATCCATGGGTGCCAGTAGCTAGCTAAAAAAACACAAGATTTAAGCATGTCAAACGAGATATGTTTTCCCGGAGGACCCCAGAGGCAGTTGCAGAGTACCGAAAGGCCCGAAGAGCTGCAGCCTCTGCCGTGAAAGAGGCAAAGCAGCAGGTGTGGGAGAAGTTCGGAGAAGACATGGAGAAGGACTTTCGGTCGGCACCAATGTGCTTCTGGAAAACCGTTCGCCTGCTCAGGAGGGGGAAGCGGGGAACCATCCAAGCTGTGTACAGTAAGGATGGGACGCTATTGACCTCAACTGAGGAGGTAATAGGGCAGTGGAAGGAGCACTTTGAGGAACTCCTAAATCTAATACGCCCTCTATGTCAGAGGCAGAGCTGAAGGATGATGGGGGATTGTCATCAATTTCCCTGGTGGACGTTGCGGACGTAGTCAAACAACTCCACAGTGGCAAAGCCCCAGGGATTGATGAGATCCGTCCAGAAATGCTGAAAGCTCTGGGTTTGGAGGGGCTGTCTTGGTTGACACGCCTCTTCAACATTGCGTGGAAGTTTGGGACAGTACCTAAGGAGTGGCAGACAGGGGTGGTGGTTCCCTTGTTCAAAAAGGGGGACCAGAGGGTGTGTGCCAATTACAGGGGTATCACACTTCTCAGCCTCCCTGGTAAAGTCTACTCCAAGGTGCTGGAAAGGAGGGTTCGGCCGATAGTCGAGCCTCGGGTTGAAGAGGAACAATGCGGGTTTCGTCCTGGTCGTGGAACACCGGAGCAGCTCTTTACTCTCGCAAGGATCCTGGAGGGAGCCTGGGAGTATGCCCAGCCGGTCTACATGTGCTTTGTGGATCTGGAGATGGTGTATGACCGGGTCCCCCGGGAGATACTGTGGGAGATGCCGCGGGAGTATGGGGTCCCTTCTCAGCGCCATCCAATCTCTGTATGACCAAAGCGAGAGCTGTGTCCAGGTTCTTGGCAGTAGGTCGGACTCGTTTCAGGTGAGGGTTGGCCTCCGCCAGGGCTGCACTTTGTCACCAATCCTGTTTGTAATATTTATGGACAGGATATCGAGGTGTAGTCGGGGTGGGGAGGGGTTGCAGTTCGGTGGGCTGGGGATCTCATCGCTGCTCTTTGCAGATGATGTGGTCCTGATGGAATCATCAGCCAGTGACCTTCAGCACTCACTGGATCGGTTCGCAGCCGAGTGTGAAGCGGCTGGGATGAAGATCAGCACCTCTAAATCTGAGGCCATGGTTCTCAGCAGGAAACCGATGGAGTGCCTACTCCAGGTTGGGAATGAGTCCTTTCCCCAAGTGAAGGAGTTCAAGTATCTTGGGGTCTTGTTCGCGAATGAGGGGACAATGGAACGGGAGATTAGTCAGAGAATTACATTCAATTTATCGCACCGTTGTCACGAAAAGAGAGCTGAGCCAGAAGGCAAAGCTCTCGATCTTCTGGTCAATTTTCGTTCCTACCCTCACCTATGGTCATGAAGGCTCGGTCATGACCGAAAGAACGAGATCCAGGGTACAAGTGGCCGAAATGGGTTTCCTCAGGAGGGTGGCTGGTGTCTCCCTTAGAGATAGGGTGAGAAGCTTAGTCATCCGTGAGGCGCTCGGAGCAGAGCTGCTACTCCTTTGCGGCGAAAGGAGCCAGTTTAGGTGTTCCAGGCACGTCCAGCTGGGAGGAGGCCTCGGGGAAGACCCAGGACTAGGTGGAGGGATTATATCTCCAAACTGGCCTGGGAACGCCTCGGGATTACAGCATTCTACAGTATGTTTTTTTTTAACAGCATACCGCTGCTGTGGACGCAGTTCTGATCCCAACCTCTGAGATGACCATTTTGATATCAATAAAATAATTTTTAAATCAATATTTTGTGTCAAGTCATTGATTTCATTAAGCCCCAACAGGATGATGCAGGGCCATGTCATTGGGGTTAAATTTGCTATAATGACCTGCTTGCTCTATATTATCCTTACGCATATATAGCACAGTAAAAACTAGGAGAGTAACTAACAAATGAACATTCATTGTTTCTGAAAACATATGTTAGTGCTTGTATGCTTTGTGGTTCTGTATGAGAACACTTTGGAAGGAAAACTGTGGCTATAAGAAGTGGAGGCCTTTGCAACTCTCACCATGTCAAAGAAATGTTATTATGCATGTTCTTAACTTATCTGTACATGCACAGCATGACACACTGTCTTCTTCATACATGCATGGAAATATATTAAGGTGAAAATCGCCTTGTTTCTCATTATTACCCTCAGTCTGCTGTGATGTATTGTATCTATGCATTTTTTGAAGAGGTCATGAATATGGAGAGAGAGAAAGAGAGAGAACAAGGTCCATTAGATCCGACAGTAGAATCAAGTACCTCCTGAGTAAGGAAATATGGAGGTGATGGATGCGTTGGCAGGTTGAGCTGGAAGGAATATTTTCCCTGCTCCTGACCCCGTCGAGGTGAGGTATCATATTAAATATTTACACTCTGAGGACAGACAGCAGATTCTGTTCTCCCTTAGTCTCAATCTCTGATGTTTCATTTGTTTCCCAGAAGTCCTTGTCTTTGCTGTTGGAAATTCATCATCCAGTAGCGAAAAAACATCCCATCTGGATCACGTATAGTAAGAGTTGCAGCACACCGCACCCCTCTGTCCTCACAGATGAGTCTGGCCCTGGTCATTCAAACTGTTTTGACTCTGAGCCAATAGAGCATCATGTTACCAGATAATGAGACCACTACACAAACATTATGATTAATGTTTTGTTGAATCAGATGACAATGCTGAGTGCCTTTAAAAAGGGGTAGTTTGCAAACATGGGTGACTGTTTAAAGTTGTTGTTAGATTCTGTTTGTCATAACAAGAGAATGATATGAATGAGAATGATGTCTAGTCTTTAACCAGCCAAAAACATATTTCTATTTCTCTCTCGCTCTCTGCTACGACTACATTTTGAAGGGTTCACTCACCATTTGTATGTTTATTTAGACAAACTCAGGTCTGAGATACAGATTAAAAAAATTAGATGCAAGTTTTAATGTATCCCATGTGCAGTAAGTGCTCTTAATTCTAGTACATTATAAAATGTCTCTTGGTTCCTCGCACAGCTTAGCATTTTATTTTTCTTATCTTTGTTGTGTAGCAGCTTTTGTTGCTTCTATCATACACTCTTTATTTTATTCTGAATTAGGTACAGTACATTTAATGTCTTCAATGGTCTTAAGTGTGTTTTACTGTGTTTGTTTCTTGTTTTATGTTTGTGTTTTAATGCTGCCTTACTGCAAAAACAATTTCCTCTTGTGGTAGAAAAAATATCTGAACTGAACTTATGAGATTAGACTTGCAGTAGGCTCTCTGTAGCTTTCTAAATATTAAAAGCAAAGAAAGAGCTTTTTACTCAGCAAGATGGCCTCGTACCTACTGTACCAGATCATCAGAGGACTCTTTTTTTGTCTGAAATGTCTCTGATACACACAGGTACTCTGGAGACACATTCACTCTCTTGGTGATGGTGTTGTGAAGTTAGAAAGGAGCCTGATGATGCTGAGCTGTAATACACAAAATCTGTGCCAGGATGAGACCCACTCCTCCTCCTGTGGGAGCCCATCACAGCACCTGGATCTGCACATCAAAAGCTAGCAGGGAATGTTATCTCTGTGTGGGTGTTGCCTGCTGTGGTGCCATTTATCACCCTGCTGCTATCTGCTTTATTCCTGCTGAATGCATTATGAAGAAGTTGAGAGAATCTGTTTTAGATGTTTAGAGCAATTAAACTGGTAAAAACAAGCAGTTTGAATCTGTGGGCCTTTCCCATTTCCGAGTTTGTGCTTCCCCGATTTCTCTCCTCGATTCTTCTCCTCACGTCTTAGTCTCACCCACAGGAGATTCGAGCCGAGGATAGAGGAATCGAGACAACAGCCATTTAACAAACACGAGACATCTCTGCCTCCGAGCAGTCATTAAAAGCGACGTCAATTAAATATGTCGAGCTGCACCACTGCATCAACTGTCTATCGTTCTGTTATATGCTGCATTTTATGATCTCTGTCAGAAGAGCAGAAGTGTTCATGACAATTATATTTACTTTGAATTTAATTCACAACGTGGATGAGAATGTACAGGGCTCGTACATTTTTATTTGTTTTATTAAAGACACACACACACACACACACACACACACACACACACACACACACACACACACACAACAAATTATTGTATGAAAAGAACTATACAAATATAAAGGCTAGGCATATATTATATACACACAAACACACTATCTGCGTGGATCGGCTCTTTATCCGAACCCACCTGAAAATGAATTATTTTCTCCGATTTAGAGACCCGCACGGACCCTGGCAGTTCCTGCAGGCTCCGTTGCTTTTTAAATGATGTATTGTATTAATGTATAAGTGTTTTCTATAACAATTTAAATGCCACTGCAGCCGATATCGTCGGATATTTAAGCAGCAAAACTAACTGTAGTTATAAACTGGGCAGAGTGAACAGAACTAGACCTTTAGATTCTGAAATAATCCTAATGAAGTTATAAAAATTGCTGTTTCTCGAGACAATCTTACAAATGAAGCTGTCTGTCCGACAGCAGCTCTGCTATGTTCACCTTTTAGAGAACATTAATAATATTTCCCTCGTTGATTGTGTATTATTTCACCCACCCGCTATTAATCAGAATAATAATTTGTAAGATCTGACCGGCCTGATACGTAACGTTAGATTAACCACGGAGACGCGGATATTATCGCTCTCTCTCTCTCCTCCTTTCGCTCTGGCACGCCTCTATGTTTACATGCGGCGGGTGAAAAGTGTTCTGCGAGGATACATCAGTGTATCCTCGATTTTCACTCCTCGGAGGAGCCTCCTTGATGCTCGATGCTCGATCCTCACTCCTCGATGTGCATTTTAGGAATTGGGACATCCTTCAACATGGTGCCCGGAGAACGATTTCCGGGTCACAATCCGGAGGATCGAGGAGTTGAGGAGGTAGAAATTTATGGAAATGGGAAAGGCTTATAGTATGCACACCAAAAATGTAATTACAACACAAAATATTCCAATTTGTGATGCAAAAACCATCAACATTCGATGATATCCAACATTCTTTAAGTATCTGAGGCAATTTTCTTTAGTTATTTCTGGAGATGTTCCGATACCGATACCAGTATCGGTATTGTCTCCGATACTGCCTAAAATGCTGGTATCGGGAAGTATTGGAGTTTATGCACCGATCTGATACCACATAATACAGCCCTAAAGAAAATCTACATTAAAGTAGTTTATTTAGGTTCTTTTTCCGTTATAACTCACTGTCAAACTGGATAATAAAAGAAAGTTCTGTGACATTCATTGTTTGTGTTTGTTCTTGTTTCACATAGAGTTTAACCTGAGCCAGACCGACAACAAAGATAGAAATCATATCACATCCATACAGGGATAGTAGTATACAGTTGTTAAAACATAATAAAATATATGACACACTGGTATCGGATCAGTACTCGGTATCGGCCGATACGCAAGTTCAGGTATCGGAATCAGTATCGGGGAGCAAAAAATGGTATCGGACCATCTCTAGTTATTTCTCAGACATAAAGCACCTTGAACGAAACTGTGGCATCAACTGGGTAAATCTGCAGAATAGATTCAAGGGTTTTATTTGTCAAAATATGTGCAAACCCATACTACTTTTGAGGTTTTACTTTTGAGGTTTTACTAAAAATGCTAGTGTGAGATGAAGAATAATGATAAGAATATGTGTAAAAATAATAAGAAAAATATATATTAAGGATACAAATTATTAAAATACTAAAGTGTGTTTTAATCTAACGGTTACATTTTTGCAGTATATATAAAAAAATCCAAAACTATAAAGATGTAAAGCAAACAATAAAAATCTTATAATATATATAATGTCCCTGTCCTATAATAATAATAATAATAATAATAATAATAATAATAATAATAAAGTACAACTGTACATTATGTACATTAGTTGTCACGACAATCAAACTGAAAATGTATTTTCAACAGCTGCTACTTGGAAGACATGTTTAACATTTATCACCAGCAGTGGTTTTTGGCACAGGCGAAGTGGGCAGCTGCCCGGGACAGCATTTTTTCATGACACATGGGGGGCGGCACGAGCACTTAAAAAAAAAAAAAGAAATCCTCTGTGCCGCGAAGTGGTTTTCTATTATCTATCATTTCACTGTGTGGGGAATTGGCAAATCAGCACCCCCTGCAGCTGCAGGCGCCCCTGCTTGCTGAGAAGGTGCTGTGCACAGAGAGGAGCGTCTCGCTGTGGGCTGCAGCGAGACGTACTTGTGCACAGAAGCCATGTGAGAAGGGGAAAGGGGAGGCTCTATAA
This sequence comes from Sander vitreus, assembly GCF_031162955.1. Classification (NCBI taxonomy): domain Eukaryota; kingdom Metazoa; phylum Chordata; class Actinopteri; order Perciformes; family Percidae; genus Sander; species Sander vitreus. The sequence continues at coordinate 14,417,010 of NC_135863.1, forward strand.
GAGATCTACTCCAACTTTTGGACTGCTCTCAGGATTGCGCTTACTAATATACAGCCTAATATAGATCAAAGGCAACATGTGCAGTTTACATTACACAGGTTGAAATTCACAGCGACCCTTGTTCTACTTGTGTCTCTATTTTCATCTGTGGCTTCTCCATCCTTTTCCTCCTCCCTTTAAAGCTCCCATATTATGCTCATTTTCAGGTTCATAATTGTATTTTAAAGGTTGTACCAGAATAGGTTTACATGGTTTAATTTTCAAAAAACACCATATATTTGTTGTACTGCACAGCTCTCTCTCTCACTGCTGCAGCTCCTCTTTACACCTTGTGTTCAGGTCTCTGTTTTAGCTACAGAGTGAGACATCTTTTCTTCTGTACCATCTTTGTTTGCACTTTCACATGCGCAGTAGCTCAGATCATAGATCATGTCAGCTAGCTCCATAGACAGTAAAAGAAAGGCTGTTTCTCCAACTTCGGTCAGTTAAGAGGCAGGATTAGCTGGGAGACTTCTTCTAAACGAGGGTGCACATGTAAGTAGTTCTTTTGTAGATTATGGTGAACTTGTGTGTGTTGTAGCAGTGCTTTGCCATTGAGAACGAGGTAGCATGCTAGCGCTAGCATGCTAACGGTTACGGTTAGCCAACTCGTTTCGGCTGTTGACGTAGAAAGCCGTGCAGATTTTGACCAGCTACCCGGAGAGTGAAGGCAGGACACATTCAGAAAACCCGTATGTCACTCAAAACAGCATGGGTGTTTTTTTTTCAAAGTTTGTACGAGTGTGGAAGCACCAGAGACACAAAATAACACCGCAAATCCCAGAAAAAGTGATTTTTTTCATAATACGGGCACTTTAACAGTTAATATAATTAACTAATTAGTTATAATTAGAGATGCACCGATTTACCGGCTGGTAACCGGAATTGGCCGATTTTCACGTCATCGGCCATGAACGGCCGGTCAGTCTGACGTATGCCGATGTTATGCTGGTCAAATGCACTCGGGCGCCGCATGATTAACATCGCACAACATCAGCATCACACGTGCACACGCAGGGTTTCCGCTATATGCATGTAGCAGCGGCGCACTGCCGCTCAATCAGCTGTTGAGCTGTCTGCGCTACTGATCTCAGGCGAACAGTCAGCCGCTCTCTCTCTCCCCTCTGAGGCTGAAAAACTGGAACATGAAAACCGTGAAATATGACAGCTACAGTTTATTGGAAAATAGCATTGGGCACACTGACTTTTTACTGAATTTACTGTTTATCAAACCCCAGATGAGACAAGAAGCTAACGTTAGCGGACGCTGTGGTCCCTCTGCCTCTCCCCCTTTGCTGCAGGAGAAAAAAAAGAGACGCTGTATTCCTCTGACACGCTGTATTAACGTTACTGTTTAAAACGCTTTCCAGGTTAGTGGGGATGCATACCGCTCAAAACCAACATTAAAAACGTAGTAATCTTCCCCTCAGCATTTAGTTTGTTGCTAAACTGTGTGTAAAATGAGCGGTGACGTTAAATCATCTGTTTCAGGTAACGGCACACTAGGGTACCGTCTATTTGCTGGATTGCTCCGAGGTAACTGTCGGTAGCTAACGTTAGCAGATAAGCCTGTTGACAGCAACGGTAGCGTTCACATTTATGCACAATGACACATAAAGCAAACTTGCTAAAAAAGGAACTACACGCTGTTTTCAGGTAACGTTACTGTTGACGTTCAAATAGGCCTGTGTGTGTGTTTTGAGAAATATCTTTATACTGCAAGGCTATATTTATTTTATTTTTATTATTTTATGGCCATTACCTGTTTTCCCTGTTTTCATACAGAAGTTTAGTTTGCTAAATATATCAAATTTGTTTAGTTGGATATTGGATGTGAAAAGAAGGAAATGGTTCTTCCATAACATTGCACTTTAGATGTGTGTGAATTTCTCACACCAGGAGTAATTTATATAGTTCTATTTTATAGCGATCGATTATCTATTAAAAACATTTTCTATGTTCTATGCAAAATGTAAAATTTTCTATTAAAGAAAAGATAGAAAATAAATATTTGTGTATGCTGTAAAGTGGTTAGAAAAAAATGAAATCGGCCAAAATCGGTATCGGCAGGTCAAACTCAATGAAAAATCGGAAATCGGAATCGGCCTAGGAAATTGTAATCGGTGCATCTCTAGTTATGATATAATAATATATGAATAGTTATTATGATGCCTGGAATAAAACTTTACATTATAAATGCCTTCTTAAAAAGTTAGTTTTGGTAAAATTTTAAAACTAGTTGCGAAGGTACAGACAAAGATGTCTGATAAGGTAGTTGTACTAAAGTTTCCTATTTTTATCTTATTTTGACAATTGCTTTCTACACTTACCTCACTTCCTTTCCTCCCCTGTCTTCACAACTGATTGGCTTTTGTTTCCACCCTAATTACCTGATTGAGTTCACCTGGTCACTCCTTTAAAGACTGCACGTTGAACCATATTTCTTGATAACGTGTCTATTGGAATGACAGCTTTAATTTATCAAATTACTTTATGATGAACATGTCAGAATATTGACTTTGTTAAGTTCTAATTTCTATTTGTTTCTTCCCAGATTCTCCAACCCATGTGTGGCCTCTCTCTCTCTCTCTCTCTCTCTCTCTCTCTCTCTCTCTTTTGTTGAATAAATCTTCATTGAATGGACTGAACTTCTCTGTGGCTTTTCCTATGCATTCTGACCGATGCCCCATGATGATGGCAATCAACCTCTAAAACTGAACCCTCTTTAACAGTAGTGTTGAAGCTGTTCTCGCACTTTTTTTATTTTCATTAATTTGTCACCCATCTGCAGCATCCCTGTATACTATATCACATGATATTTTGAATGGACTTTGACTAACATGTATTCCAGGCTAATGGATAACTTGATATTTTATTTATTAAGCTTGATATTTGTGCTGCTACATCAGTCTGTCCTGCCTGTCTGCTGAGGCAGATCCTCAGCACACTGGACAGTTATCGATTTGATTTTTTTTTGGCCTCAGATGACTTTAAAAAGTTGTTTATTCAATTTTCTCTGGTGGGCAAAATTCAACATTCAAGGCTTCAATGTGAAATTATTTTATAACATTTTACTGAGTTTACGATGATTAAATTGAACTTTATGTAAAAAGAGCGTCTGATTATATCTTCCTGAAGTATCATGTTGATCAAAGCGGATGCATACTTTGGAGCAAAGTGGTGAAATCAAACTAACATACAGAAAGACGCTCTTCATAGCTCTGCTAATTGGCTAACCGTGACATCTTCTGCCACAGACTTTTGGTCAAATAACCTTACTTATTTTAATTAAGAACAACAGGATCAGGGCTACTGCTGTTTCTGAGGTTCAGACATTTGATCCTGCTAGTCTTTGGTCAGTGATTACAGCGATCTTACAAATAAATGTGAATCCATAATATAGTGTGACCAACACAGGTTTTGAGGCTTTTTTTGATATTTGAGTTTAAAAAAATGACACTGATATATTGGTTAATTATCTTTAAACAACCCATAAAGTTTGTTGATAAGGTTTCCTTAAATCCTGACCAAAAAGAAAATGTGCCGTCTTGATGATTGAACGATGACACAACATTTTAGACTTGACCTATTATAAGCAGAACACGTTTGTATTCAAGATATTTAACTTTGACACTTCACTTCACTACACAAAGTAATGAAACTGATCAGAGCCAAAGTAATCATAGTTTTACTCTAGCACATCCAATTACAGCAACTGTCAAATTCATCCTCTGTCTCTTTTTATTGATTTTCTTCACCAGTGATTTTCAAAATCTTGAAATTGGATTTATGTGACGTTCGCATGGAAAAACACAGTACGGTCCTGATTAAATGAGACATCTGTGTTGGCAGTTGTGTACTCATGACATCAGACACAAGCCTGCTCTCACACAATCAGGCCTGTCACCATCAGCTGGTGAGAGATGCTGCAAATGTGTAATGGCCTGATGTCCTCTGCAGTATCCTTTGATGGGTTAGTAGCCCCATAAAAGTTATGTAATGTGTAAAGACGCACATCAGCATGAGTGAGTAACAGCCAGGTGTGAAAAACATCAAAAGAGAATTAACAACTCAAACTGAATCCAGAAGTGCTTGGCAAAAAATAAACAGGGCTCAATACAACATGGAGACACCTTTCAGTTTCATGAGGAACCAGATGAAAGACATGCGAGGACAAATCCAAAAAAGTTTTCTATTTACGCCTTTAAACGGGGGAGAATATTTCTCACAAAACTGATTGTGTGAACTTTAATCCAGCAGAGTACATAATCACCTTCTGTTAATGTGTCTCCTCCTGTTATTTGCATGATCCTCACTGAAACCTGCTGTAATCAGGTCTGTTTTGCAAAAGAGATCTTTATCATGACATTACCTAATCAAATAAATATTATATATATAAATGCATATATTGTGCACTTTATGCAGCAAGGTCTGGAGTGTGTCTGACTTCCATGCAGGAGATTGGAGTTCATGTCCACTGACAGATCTGCAATCTTTGCAACATTTGCTTTTCCATGTACAGATATTGTCTGGTGAGAGGGTTGTTCTGTTGTGCAAATTTGCCGCGTGCAGCTTTAGACTCAACATTTCAAAACCTTAATAGTATATTTTAACTTAAAGTTCAGGAAACTGACAGAGATGTGAAGGTGCGAGACGCTGACTTGAGCTGCTAAGAATTGAGTCAGCAACATAAACCTGAATAATAGGACCTATAGGGCACATCTGAGTTATAAGGTCTTTTACCAAAACAGACAGATCTGCAATAGTGTTAAATGTGTCGTTTGAGAGGGTGTGGCTGCATCAAAATGCTCTGAAATCTAGTTTTTCTAAAGGGATATATCATTTTAACCAGTCTCTCAATGTAACACAGCAGAGAACTGGAATGTAAAAGGTCATTTTGCACACCAGCAAACACCTGTCACATGACTCATCAAAAGATCTTTTAAAAAACTGCACAGGTGATTATTGACTGGTGATTATTGACTGTCACATCAAGTCATATTGAAGGAAGAAGGCCAAACTGAAATAATGAATTGACATGCAAGAATTGATTATGTTAATGTGATTACAATGTCCATTGATCTCCTCAGATCAATGGACATAAAATCGTTGATGTTTGAGATAATTATGAGATCTTTACAGACACCGAAGGGGGTAACATAATTGTTTTGTCATGAAATTGGTGTCTACATAAAAACATGGATTGAATATTAAAGATATAGTGTAGGTTGATATAAATATTATCATGATAGGACTTTTTGTTGACATCCCCTCATCAGAATGATAAATGTTTTACATGATGCTTTCTCCACATTAACCTGGTTACTCCTAAAATCTTGATTGATTTCAGTTACACAAAGAACTGTTTACTGCATGAGCATAATGATGAAAAGTTGCCACTTTACAAGGATGGAAGATGCACCACATTAATGCTGAATTTGCGTTCTTTACAACATTTGACAACACCAATTTACTATGCCATTAAGAGGCTTCTTATTCCATGCATGAGTGGAGCAGAGAGGAGAATCTGTTATGGGCCAGAGGAAGCATATTTATAGATGATTCATTTTACAAATTCTTCCACTACAGTATAAGAGTGTAATAAATTGCAGACTCGTCCTGCTTTTCTTTTTACTTTCGGTTATAGGTCAAAATAATACTCTTTTATTGTAATAGATCATAAAACCCAATACCCTGAAGAAGACTTCTGTCAAAACCTTGGTAAATTATTGAATCACGAGTGTGCTACTATCTTCCCTCACAACTGTAATAGATCATAAAATAGGGTGCATTAAGTCAAATTGTGTATACTCTTGCTAAGGACTCACTCTAGCACAACCTGATGCTTCAAATGTACAATCAATATGATTTATATTTGACCCTCTAGCCTCTTTCAGTTTTTATTCTGTGAACTTTTTCAGGTTAAATAATTTCATGTGTTTCGAGAGTCAAAAACTGCAGGCTGTAAAAACACATTGCCTGGTCAAAAAACAAACCAAGCACAACTGTACCACTGTACTCTGTGACCCCCAGTGGCTTCACTGCAGGGTGCAAATATTTTACAACCACTGTGTACAGGATAGATACACAAGAAAATAAAAGCAGCTTGAAGATGTTAAGCGATGCAAAACAAGAGGCCTTGTTAAACTTAACTTTTTAAGTTTTACTTTGTAGCAGTGTTCTTCGGAAATGTATTGTATTGAAAGGTGTTTCTAACATTTTGTCCACCAATTTTATTTTACAAAGACCGTATTTATTACCAAATTTGCATTAAATAAACGTTTTTTTCTATGAGACAGGTTTGTTATTATTGGACTGTTGTATTAAATGGCATTACAATATATAAAAGGTTTCTATTTTCTCTGCATACAATATTAAATTGCATAAATGGAAACATACATTTGCGGTCAACAGCAAACCGCTCCACAATCCTGCTGGAGCTGGTTGCATGTGGATCGATTCGCGCTACAACTAATGATTATTTATATAGATTAATTTGTGAATATTTTTCTCAATAAACCATTAATTGTAAAACGTCAGCAAACAGTGAGAAATGCCCATCTCAATTTTCCAGAGCCCAAGGTGATGTCTTCAAGCACCTTGTTTTGACCAACCAAAAAACCTAAAGATATTTAGTTTACTATCATGAAAGACTAAGGAAAATATTCAGACCATTTAAGAAATTCACGGTCTGAAGTCATCATGAAGCAGACACTGCTGAACATGTTTTAGCAACACAAAATAACCTTCTGCACCTCTCCATTAGTCCTGTGTCTTGAGCAGCTCTCTCACTTCTGGTAGATGAGAGCAAACTTGTCTGAACCTGCTCTGGTGTTTCAAAGGGAAATGTTACTGCTGCCAGGCTCCTTGATGAGCATTTGATGTGCAGGCAATATAGCTGCACTTCAAAGATGCTCTGCTAACCACGACTGTAGCTTGAGAGGTAAGGTGATTTATTTCGAGTTTGACTTAAGAGCCTGCTAAAAAATATTCACACTGATGTGAATAGAAATGAATTGAGAATACAAAACAGTCCCTTTGAGTTTCAGGCCTGCCTTTAAAGGAACTCCTATGATATCCATTTATTCACGGTTTGATCTGAGTTAGGAGCAGCTGCTCATGTTGGATGAAAAACATCTAAACATCTTGGTACTTGTTTATGCTGCTGTTAATGATGACTGAGGTTTTCTTAAATGTCGCTAACACACCTCACATTTTCTACTTTTTAATTGTCATTGTGAGCATGTTAGTATGCTGGCATTAACTAAGTACAGCCTCAAAGAGCTGCAGGCATGGCTGTAGACTCGTAATTGTATTATACTGTATTCCCAATAAATAATTATTTGTAATGCTGTTATGCTATATTACTGCAGCAGGGAACATGTCAGAGAGCATATCTCACACTGATGTATTTCTGAAATAAATTGCTTGAGTGATTGCTGACATAAGTATTCTCTTTCTGAACAAATAATACCAGACTGAAGCCCTGAATAAAAGCTAGAGGATAAGAAGAGATAGCCAACATGATAAAGCTTAGAGCTCTAGCTATCAACTGAAATAATGCATAATGAAACTTTTTCCTCTTCTCCATTCATGGCTTCCTCTAAGCTATTACATGTGAGTTAGATTCTCCTCACTGTAAATCAGTTTAAGACACAATCTCCTCCAGAACTTCCACCACCATCCAATCAAGTGAGCCCTAAAGTACCACTCCCAGTACCACTAGGAGCAATTCCCTAATCAGCATGCTCTTTCAGCTCCATCCACTGCATCTGCACCATAGTCTATCCTCTTCAGGAAGACAACAACATCCAACCATCAGAACCAGCAGGAGTAAATAAGAGCAGATAATCAGATTTGGAGGTGATGTTCGTGACAGTTTGCCTCAGAGAAATGTTTGCTTAACTAAAACTCTAGTCTGATATCCTCCAGAGACACATCCTCACCCAAAAACAAACACTGGTTTATGATTATCTGCTTTTACATATCTGCATATTCAGATCAGTGTTTTGAAATAATTCCTTCCCCTAATGTACTTACGCTCCATGCCAACTACATCTGATCCATAATAAACTGCTAGGTTGAAAATTAACTGACTTTATACACAACTGTTCTTTGTATTCAGTCAGTCAAGGAGATTCATCGTTAACTAGTTTATGATTTCACAAAAGCTTTAGTCAGACTTAGGACCGCAATAAAAACCATTACAGTCTTCATTTAAATCACCAACACCGATTTATGAGAATATGAAAGTTGTGTTTTATATGGAACACTTTTGAGTAACTCTTCGGCAGACATTGCATTGACTTGCACTGTTGTGAGTCGGTGAATGATGCTCCTCAAATGTATTTGGCCATTATGCTGATGCAAAGTCTCCGCTAGAGTCAGCATTTCTGTCTTTATTTCCTTTAAAAATGATGAATCAATATTTTGACTCCACAACAGATGTAGCATTTACTGGTACTTACACACTTCTGATCTTTGAAAATTACATTTGACAAAACAGTGTCATTGCTTACTTGTCTGAAAGTCCTGTCTCTGAATTTCGCTGATCAGACTTGGCAAACTGAAGCCAACAATAGGATAGGAATAAGGAGGTGTCATCCCTTTGTTTATTAGGTATTCAAATAGGTTGTGAACTAGCAAAACTGCTTATTTGCGATTTATTTAGTGGACTTCATAAGTGCTTATACAGTAAGAAGTTTCTTTTTTGAAAAATCACATTCTTGTTAAATGCATCATTTAAAATCGTCCCTTTTTGATAATTTTCAGATGTTACACGACTGGTCAGGTTTCACTTGAAAAAGTATCTACTTATTCACATTAAGGGTATCAGGAATCTAAAAACATGCATTATCTGTATCAAGATTAGTTTTACTCTGGCAGGCAGTATTTAATTACCTGTAATTCCTCAGGCCTGACCTTTATCACATTAACACTGGCAGTTGTGACCTCTAAACTATACAATTAATGACTCAGAAGACACAAGAAGCTAATTTGTAGTCACCCGTCACCGTAATTCATCATACTAACACATGCTATACTGTCAACAGTGTGTTATGTGTCGAGTCATCTCAGTGGATGTGGCATTCAAGTCCAATACATGGTGTGTCTTAAGTGCAGCTAGACCATCTGATGACCTATAATTTAGTTCCTGAACATGTGTTTTTAAACTTATGTTAGTTAGTATATACATTATACACAGATTTATTAGCTGCTTTGTTGTAGTAAGTAAGCTCATTCTACTATAGAAGAAAAACAAAACAGCATTACACGATCCCAAATGTTAATTACAGTTTCATCATTATGTTTCTGTTAACAGCTAGAAGTTTAAAAAGATGTCCTACTTCTTTATAAAAGATTTGAAAACGATGACGAAACAGGTTGACAGATGCAATACCAATATTAGTGCACAAGAGGAAACAACCTAGCAATGAAAGTGATAACATATAAAAAAATATGTCAGCTCACGGTCTGTTTTTAGACATCTTTTACTCAGCAAAAACACCCATTATCCCCATCAGTTAAACCAATAAATCTCCGGCTGCATTCATCTGGTGCTGCCTTGACTAATTGTAGCCATCTGGTAGAAACTGCAGCTCAGACTCAGGGACATTGATATGGATGATTTTATGAACACGTCTGTGCAGCGAGGTTTCACCTACAGCTAATTTGTTTAAACAGGAGCTCAAGCTTACCCAGACTGCAGTAACTCCATCTGTTGTGGGAGAAGTTTTTTTCTGGGGAAGAAACACTAATTACCACAACATACACAGTCATTAGAGGCAGGGTTTAAACAACTTTTTTCCCCCACACTGTATGCAGTAATACTCCCCAGACTTTGATGTGTAAAGTCGGTGGAGTACCTTTAAGCCTGAATTAATAAAAAAATGCAATCTAGCCAAACTAACAGAGATGCCTACAAAAAAGCTACCTAACAATCTTTATTACTGACCGAAACAGTAACACTTATGTTTGCTAGTTAGTTTACTTGTGCTTTTCTCAGCCTTCTCTAGTGAGATCTTTGTTCTCATTTACAGCAGAAAAGCCTCTTCGCAGCATATATATGCCATTCATCATTTGGAAAAGATTCAGCCTTCAATTTTAATTCATGGAAACCTCAGTCTAGTATATTACATTGTATATTACATTCATGTATATGAATATACATTCATAAGAACACCTAATTGAATACATACATACCACTACTACCACCACCACCACCACTACTACTACTACTACTACTACTACTACTACTACTACACCATGCACCCATACCATATATATATCTACAGTACTGTATATACACACATGAATATGTGATTAGGGCTGCAACTAAGCCTATAGTAAATTCTGCATATTATCTGATTTAGCTGGCATGTGCAAGTTAAGGCAATTAGCTTACATTCGGTCCAGCATAGGCTCATTGCCATTCAGTTCAATCTCAGGTCAGGAGCATTAGGTCCTTTTACTGAGTCACTGTAAATTGAGATAGATGCCTGGAAATATTAGGCGCTATGGACAATCAGGTAGAAGAAGATTATTCATCTCTGTGTTGTTGTGGTTTTGGACTAGTGTTGGATAACTGTGCATTGTGTAAATCTAAATGTTTCTTAGCATAGTTGAGCCTAAAATGTTCGCTTTTATTTTCACATGCCACTAAAATCCCATTATATAAAATCTATTGTGGGTATATTTATACTGCTGCTTATTTATTTATTTATCCTATTAATTTATTTATGTAGTATACTGTAGACTCGCTGAGTATTGATTTTAGCTTTCATGCAACTACAGTGATAGGCTCTGACATTATAAGATTGCTGCGGCGGGAGCAGCAGTGGTCCACCACTAACGGTAATACAATAACCAAAGCCAATAGCCTCCATGCGCCAAGCCGGTCGTCTGTTTTAATGTAATTGGTTTATGATTTACTGAAACACATGAGTCAGTAACAGCCTTATAACTAACGCCCTATAATGAAACCCCTTGCCCTCTGTTCAGCACGACGGTCAACTTTGATGTGCGAAAGCCATTTCATTACAACTTGGGTGCATAGTTTCTATACCAACCTTAGATGATTTATTGTTGTAGTTGCTCCATTAAATCCCAATTACATCTGAAAAACCAGCACAGGTCACTATGTACTAGGTACCTTGTGTTTTGTATTATATTTGTAGTGGTATGCCCCTAGAGGCCACGTAAAACAAATCATGCTCTCACCTGTGCACACCTTCAAATTACAATCACTTTGTCTCTTTGTGTTACTACACCCTAAGGAAGGCTCGAGCCGAATTGCGTAGGTGTATTTTTAATATCTTTCCATGTTAATTAATGGCATTTTATCACTTTTTGTAACCAACCTTGAGTGCCTAGGCATGGTTTTTTGTATGACATTTTTAGTCATAATTCTTCCTCCTTTCCGTCAACTGTATTCCCTTCCATGAGCACCCTTGTGGTTAAAAGCATACCAGAAGCGCTCCTGATATTTTTTCTTTTACAGATCCCTGTATGTTTGGACCAGCTGCAAAGTGATAAGCGTCTCAAAAGCTGAACTGTGCCCTAACATTTGTTGCCAGGGCAAACAGAGTTGCTATATGCAAAGCTCAAATCCAACAAAGTACATCCTCCAAGGGCCCGGTCAGGTAATATGGTATCTATTGACTGTGTAGATGGATGTCAGTAAATGGTACCGCAATGCTTATCTTGCTGCGGTAAATGGGAACATTCGGAGTCAGATTTTTCTTGCTCTGGGGAATATCAGTGATCTTGAAACTGTGAATGTTCTCACGTTGCCAGACTTTTCCACACTACTAAAAGAGCCCCAGAATCTGTAGCTTAATCTGACACAAACAATGATCCATTCAGTGCAATCGGGAAAAGAACATGCTGCAAATGAGGGGAAATACTTAGCAGCATCAACTAAGGGTTGCAGCCGTTTTGCCAGAAGCACCCCGGGTGTGCAGAGAAGATCATTCTTGGAGAGGATTTCCATAGAAACCACAGCAAGACAAAGTACTTTTAATGGTTTATGCAAACCGATTAGCTAACATGAATGAGCAAGAGCCGAGGGCCCTGCTGGCTGCGGACCATGACTTCTCCCAGGTGAAGCCATTAGAAAGCAGTCCATCACAGCCACAGTTGTCGGTCACAGCCGCGTTATTACGGAACCCACTGCAGTTCTAGGCAAGACCCGCCCTTCAACAGCATTTGCGCGCTACCCCCTGACCAATCGGCTATCCTCACCATAACTACTCAAGGTCTGCCTAACCTAAACAAATCGAGCTGCTTCGTAGGGCGGGTCTTGCCTGGAACTGCAGTGGGTTGCATAATTGCCCATTACAGACTAACGTTAGCGACGATAGCTGACATTAGCTAACTTTAGCGCTTCTTTTAGCAAACCTCTATAACGTCAGTTAACTTTAACCAGCCTGGTTCTATGTGAAAAAACAACGGCAGAGAGAAACAGACGTAACTAAACATGCTTGCTGTCTGGGAGTACTGACGGTACCGTACACCGGCTGTGTGGTGATGCCAGGTTTTGTAAGTTTCAAGTTGAAAAAAAACAACAAAAAAAACACACACTGACAATGAAAAAAGGGTGACATGACACTGCCCCACCATAAATGTTTAAATAAAAGGAATTAATGTTGAAGTATTATTATTTTCTTCTTTTTTTTTTACACCCCGTGGTATTGACTTTGGTATTGAGTACTTTTGGTGGGATCTGTACCAACTGCTAGATTTTAGGTATCGTGACATCCCTTGTTTGGACTTGTAAAAACTGATGCAAGGCAGTAAAATCGATTACTTTATAAAACCATCTGCTCGGAGAAATCAAATTTCTTCTGTGACAGAGTATGAAATGCAAAGATATTTTAAATCTATTATGATATCAATACCCTTGTCAGCTTAAAAAGTGATTAAGTAGCACTTCCTTACTGCTAAACAACTTTGGCTCAATTAATAATGAGTTATTTATAACAGACTAAAGCCAGCTTGTTCTGGGCAGCTCTGACTGGTGTGTAGCTGTTTAAATATGAAGCACTGCCTTTCTGAGAAAGAACATACAAGGCCAGCACACAGTGTCTGATGGAAAACTAATGATTATATGATCCATTGTTGATCCCTGGAAGAGATTTTCTCTTTATTCCTCCCCTCAGATGTCAGCCACAACCCTCTGGTTTCAGTGTTCCTATCAAGGGTGCTGAACCAAGAGCACAAGCTGTTCAAATTTAGCCACTTATTATGTCATGATGTTAAGGGTTTGCTAAGTGGAGAATCACATAAAGATTTTAAAATTACATTTTACAAAAATAACACCACAAAGCTCAAATCTAGACTAAATTACCAAATAAACAGTGGGTAGATTAGGATAAACATTCTCCAATCACTCTAAACATTTACAAAGGCCCCCTAAAACCTATTTTTATCAGCCATGCTAGCAGCTTGGTTCAAACTGAAATATCTCAACTATTCATGGATGCCCTACTCCCTTCCCATCGGTCTTTTTTTTTTGTTAACACTGAAATAACAATCATATCTAACTTCCACGGAAAGGGGAGTAATGTATGTAAGTATCTTAGTCACCCAGTGTTGGAAAGATTGAGTGATGAGCAAGCCAGAGAGAGAGAGAGAAGCTCATGACATTCAAACCACAAAAGCACCATTTGTTTTAATGAGGTAAATAGTTATATTAGATCAGCAACTATGTATTCAAAATCAAAATTAAAGTAACGTGCCGTTTGCTTATGGCTATACTGTATGTATTTTTGTTTTTATAGAAGCAGTCTCTGCTCTCTGCCATTTCTACCTCTCTGTGAGGGAGAGGTACCACAGCGTGTGTCAAATGTACGGTCTTTAGCAATCAAAATGGATGAAATTCGGCTGCCGATTATCACTCATAAATGGCTTATGGACTGTAAGTTCATGATTTTCACGGAAACATGGTAACAGCGCCGTGAAACAGCATGCGCATGTTTCACCATGGTTGACTTTTTCGGATGAGTGTGATGCCACAAAAGCGAGACACACGAGTGTAGATGACGTTACCCACACAGTTGACTAATCACTCACAGACCTTCCCCCTCTCACACACATTGGCCAACGCTGGCAGATCCGCTTCCTCCTCGTTTTTTTTAACATGAAATTTAAAAAAAAATGTCGTCAAAAGAGTTAAAAATACTTGCATTGCCTCAAAAAATGATTGCAAAAGGAGCCCTGGAAATGTTTCAATATTTGGAGGGACTGCTAAGACATTTGGTACAGCTATTTATGTTCTACTCAGAATTAATTGTAATCACTTAGTGCAATCATCAGTTCAACAATTTTAATTTTACATTTTGTTTCTTTGGTCATCCTGCTCCTCAAAGATTGAAACCAAAAATGGATGAGGAGTCATTTGCTCTTCTGAAAGCTGATCTGTTGCATGAGTGATGAGTTAGCATGTTTACAGCCGTCAGACCTGTTGCTGTCACAAACATCGGACTATCTTGTTACATTTGGACTAAGACAGACTGTTCCTTTGTGTTATTCCTTCTCAGGGCCTTTGTTCTTAAGTGCAGGTTTAGAGAAAATTAGATTTTTTTTCCACATTTCATACAGACTTTAGCGTGCTGTCAGGAAAGAACAAGCTGTGCAAGTAGTAATTCATTGTTTGAACAACTGCCAACATTCTTTCATGACAGCAGGGAGGGGAGGGAAGTAGTTCAACAATACTTCAACAAGAGCAGCAGGGTTCATCCGCCCTCTTGAAGTGAGAGGTTTAACTTTGTGAGAGAAGGTGGGTGATAAATGTTTTTCATAACAAATGTTGGGTAATCATTATCAAAGTTGTTAATTAACTAGCAACGTGAGGGGTGCCCTTTGGAGGTGGAACAGAGGAAAGCGGTGTTAAAATTATTTTCAAAAAAGTTGGTGAAGCAAGAGTGGTTTCTGAAAAAGATATTGAAGCCAATAGTTTAAAGGAAAATGTTATCAGTATAATGATCTTTATCAGTTATTCCAATTTAAAAGGACAGTGTCTGACATTTTCATGATGAGATGGGAAACAATACAGTTTTGTGCAAGCTGTAGGGAGCATGGAGAATTAATCAGTAGATGAAGGCCAAGTTAAGCACCTGAGCTGAACAAACAGGAAACACTGTAGCAAATCTGAAAAAGTTATTAAAATGAACACTAAAATGTATTGTATTAAAAAAATTATTAATATTTACACAAAATCTGGCAATAATTACATTAGATATACTAAATATTTGGATTGAACTGATTTAGATTTACTTTAATACATTTTAATTTGTATCTAATAACTTAATACATGTGATACACCTTTCCATAATAAGATTATTTCAAGTCTACATGTGTCCTTATTGGCTTGATTTCCATAAGATATGTCAACAGCTCATTATACAACACTAGGTAACATTGTCAATAGTGTAACTAACAGCTCTAAACTACATATATATATTTTTTTTAAAGATTCAATTATCTATGTTTAAAGTGCCGAAATACAAAGAGGTATTCAGTGTCAGGCACTCTCCAAGGTCCTGACCCTGCTGCAGTCAGCGGGGTGGCAGCTGTACAAGAAACATTCAAGCAGTAACAGCAACCGTTACTAGGACATTTTAGGCTAATAATGCCACCTGTCTGTTCTTTGAAATGACCCGTTTGTGTGGTTATACAACATAGACCCTGTGCTCTCTTCACTGTCTCTTGTGCCTTGTGTTGTTCCTCAGCACTGGCAGTGTTACGGCTAAGAGTTTATTAAAGTATGGTTTTGTTTGATTTCTGTGCTGTTAGTGCAACCATTGCCAAAATTCTAGTCTGTTGGCGGAATTTGTTTCTTTTTTGTGGCCATTAATGTTTCCTGTCTATCTTTCTCCATGTCTTTGACTAACTAGAAATTGTCCAATTAGTATGTTCTCATTTTTTGGGGAGAAGTGTCACCCTCTGTGTTTTGTTTGTGGCTCATTCAGAGTAATTGGGTTTTATTTTCACTACATGATATTTTCTAGTCTAAAATGGTGCTTTCTTTTGTTAAGTTCTTTGATTTGGCACCACTTGTGCTTCCACTTCTGTTTATGTATTTCATTATATCAGTATTGTATACATGTACTGTATAACCAAAGCAAAAGAAAACCTATGGCATACTCTAAAAGAAACACCAGTGTAAAACCACTGCATTAGTTTACAGAAGTCCTGTTTCTATACATTTTGCAGCTAGAAGTTACATAAACAAGCATTCCTCCCTCCTTCCCCTTGAGTCACAAAGGTTTTAACACAGTTATGAGTAATGTTGCAGTACAAATCTACTGTGAATGCTGTTTCCTGTGTGTGACACTGTTCCCTGATATCTTATTAAGCTGCCTTAGAGCTGAACCTCAGGAATGATTTGTGCATCTGGTTTGTGTCACTGCTGACCCTCGCCGACAGCTTCTTGGCCCTTGGCTTCACTCATTGATCCCCAGAACACAGTCACACTGAGCATGAAGAGATAATAAGCTGCAGGGCACTTCAACGGTCTGGACTTCTCAAAGGGCCATTGACCTGACAACATGGTGGACTTCGAGAGAAGCTTTTCTCCTCCATTTCACTCTGAAAATCTCACCTGCTCTAGCATCAGACATTCATGAAAGGATTAGAGGAATTTACACAGCCAGCCGTCCCTGCAGACAAGTGAAGCAAGTGAATTTTCCTTTCCTTTTATAGTCTTATACATGAAAAAGTAGTAAGTTAAAAATAACAACCAAACTAAAATTATTCATTATCAAACCTCTGCCAACCCTCTGCAGTTCTTAAATGTTCAGAGCAGCGGCATCTAAAAAACTGCTTCACTTATAATTTTTATAGTTACAGCTGAATAAATCAAAACTATTCTGTTCAGCTGCAGAAATCCCAAACCCACATCAACAACGACATCTGCTAAACTAATATTTTGGTTATAGTTGACTTAAAAAGCTATAACATCAGCAGACAGACATATTCATAATGGAATAAATAAAAGCAAGACTCTGAAAAGCTCTGAAGGGCTGTTAATTAGGGATAACTGTGCTCTATATTATTTACCATCTTAGTTTAGTGTGTTAGCATGCTAACATCTGCTAATGAGCACTAAACAAAAAAGTACAGCTGAGGATGGTAGGAATGTCATTAGTTTTAATCTGTTTTAAACCAAAGAATTAGATAATCAACATTTGACCAGAGGCCTGTACTACAAATCCAGATCAACATGCCCTGGATTTATTTCAGTTACCCGGCTTCACCGAAACCTAACAACCACGGCCCCGCATAACCTTGGTCACGACAGTGGTTAACAACTAGTTCAATCAACCCAGGGTTTCCCAATCCAGCGACACGCGCGTCCACATAAAAGAGGCGGTGTTTCCACAGAATGACTAATTGCAAACATCTACCAGAGCCACATATTTTAACTAAGTAGAGACATCTATAATTCTGCATAAATATGAAGAACACAGACACGGTTTTACAGGCAAAATGCAATATAGTCGCTGCTTCCTAAAGCAGGAAGGAAAGCTGGCAAAAAATAGCCAACGCTGTAAATGCTTAGATCACAACGCTTATCAATTATGAAAATATATGTATATCTTTCATAAAAATACCCATCAGTGAATGTTAACGGGGTTGTCGGTCTCTAAATGTTTTAACTTTTATGAACGCACCTCTCTCTCTTCGCGCACCGAGCTCTACCGTATCTTCAAAGAACAGTGACGCCGTTATTGAGTATTGATTGGTCAGTAGGCGGTGCTTTTACACCGGTTGATCTCTAATCTCCAACATAACCTGCTCTCGAGCAGGTTAGGTGTTCAGCATAAGTTACCATGGCGATTTAACCCGGTAACAAGTGATCCACCGTCGTGATACACAAAACCCGGGGTTGAACCTGAAGTTACCTCGTTAACGCCAAATCTTGCTTCGTAGTACAGGCCTCTGATGATGACGGTAAAGGAAAGATCAAGATATCAACGTTTTACAATTCATCTATTCATTCGACCATGAATGGGTGTACCAAATGCCACAGCAATCCATCCAATAGTTGTTGAGATATTTTAATAAAAACACAAAATGTCACCATTGTGGTGCAAGAGGAAATGTTGGGGGATCACCAAAGTCAGTAGGATTAATCCTCTGGGGAAAAATTACTCTCTGTTGTAAATTTCATGGCAATCTCTCGATAGTTGTTGAGATATTTAAGTCTGGACCACCAAACAGTCATGCCACCTGCATGGTTAAAAAACATGATTAAAATAACTTTTAAAAAGAGAACTACATACTGTACACCTGTCAGAAAAATACTAAGTGACACTACTAAATGACTATTAAATCATGAGGGATAAGAGGAAATCATTTCTTCTGAGCCATAAATCAGTCCATCATCTCCATCCCACTCACGATAAATCTGTACTTTCTACAGAGATAATTATAGGAGATTCTGATAGTTTTGAGGAAGGGAAGACTCCACATAGACTAATATCTGTCTTTGTGCCATTTGGGTCCATTGTCCTCATGTAGTTATTGCAGACTGAATAATGCATTCTCATCTATTGCACTTGCATAATATCTGGCTAATGGATTTTAAGCCTTCTGATCATCAAGAAATGTACCACAGGGCCCCACTGAGACTCCAGACATTACTCAATATGTGTTTTAGAGCTTTAAAATGATAAGAGTATTTGAATGAGGGGTTCTTTCACTGAATCATGGTGTAGACTAGCTGAGAAAAGAGTTATGGTTAATTTAAGTGTGAATGTGAGACATTTAGATGAGATGACCACAGTTTGCTGTGTTTCTGTGAATACTGAATACTAACCTACAGACTTTACAGCAAGTGTTGACTTCTAATCGATACAGTTCTTTTTGCAATTCAGAAAACGTTAAGATAGGGTTTTTATTTTATTTTTTTAATACTTTTTGGACTTTACTTTTTGTCCACAAATACCAAAGACATATATATTGTATTTTGTATTAGCCCTTCCATATATATAGTTGTGTGTGCCTAAATAATGTGAGAGTGAGAGCTCCTTAAGATCTTACTTTCAACAGACGCACCTGCTGCAGATTGGCTGATTGGGAGGCTGGCTATTTCAGCACAGGACTGTAAAGTATGTGCTGGACCACCACCCCGAACCTGTCTCCTGACAGCAGAGGGGCTGGAAAAACAAGCCGAAATAACTTGGTCAATGGCAGAAATAAATCGCCATTAAAACTTTAAAAGAGAAACGAAAACCTGAAGAATATATAAAACTGTTGTGCATCGTCATGTTTTCTGTATTGAGTATCATTGCCAAACATAACACTATACCTTTCAAAGCGAGGAATAATATCCTGTCTCCTTCGTATAGCCCCCAGTTGGGGCTGTGCTGGACACTGTTCTCTGGGCATCGGGTCATGGCACCCTGTTTTCCTGCGCGATGTTGTGCAGAACCCCACAGGCTAAAACAATGTTGCAGACTTTTTCTGCCGTGTATGGGTGATATCGCTGATGCAAGACAGAGCCATCTGCCCTTAATCACTCCGATGGAGCGCTCCACCGTGGCCCGTGCGCGTACGTGTGCACTGTTACCGTCGCATAGAGGTCCTCTATAAAGAGCCTCTTCTGCCATTGCTGATAAGTGATCAACTGATGACTTCTCCTGCTCCTGTTAAACTGATGATATGCTGCACCGCAAGTCCACACTAACTCGAAAACTTGCGTACACGAGTTCAGACCAGACGTGAGATTTTATCGCAGCCTACGCTCATGTTCAGTTTGCCAAAGCAATTGTTAAAAAAACAAAACAATACTGGCCGCCCTTGACAGTGTGATTTAGTGTATCTTCGTCGCTCGATTTCACGGCTATAAAAAGTAATCGTCATATTATGGACACTGACAACTTATGTTGTCCTGCTGATAAGGGCGTCACATCAGAAAACACTTATGCGTCGTTCTAGAGGGCATGGGCAAAAAAACTTATTTTATCGTTTCATTTGAAGGACTCGTACCAATGGGGATAAGGGCACACACTTAACAGTCTCCTCAAGGGCATTCATGGTGCGGCACTTGTTTGTACAAACAAAAAGTGAGGGAAGTAGTTGAGTGAATAAACCACCGACCAATCACTGCATGAATTGTCCGTTTTGGAAAGTTGAAGTTCTTTCAGTCAATGTTAGACAATCTGACAAGCACTTTGTTTAAAGAATACTGAGGCCTTTATGATACATTTTTGTTAAGAATGTGTCGGGGAGGTGTTGATTCAACTCAGCTTGTGGTGTTATTGAACTGGACTGTATTACAGTATATTGTATATTATATATGTATAATACAGGTGCTGGTCATATAATTAGAATATCATGAAAAAGTTGATTTATTTCAGTAATTCCATTCAAAAAGTGAAACTTGTATAATGTATACATTCATTCCACACAGACTGATATATTTCAAGTGTTTATTTCTTTTAATTTGGATGATTATAACTGACAACTAATGAAAACCCCAAATTCAGACATCCAAGACACCTGGTGCCACACTCTAATCAGCTAATTAACTCAAAACACCTGTAAAGGCCTTTAAATGGTCCCTCAGTCCAGTTCTGTAGGCTACACAATCATGGGGAAGACTGCTGACTTGACAGCTGTCCAAAAGACGGCCATTGACACCTTGCACAAGGAGGGCAAGACACAAAAGGTCATTGCTAAAGAGGCTGGCTGTTCACAGAGCTCTGTGTCCAAGCACATTAATAGAGAGGCGAAGGGAAGGAAAAGATGTGGTAGAAAAAAGTGTACAAGCAATAGGGATAACCGCACCCTGGAGAGGACTGTGAAACAAAACCCATTCAAATATGTGGGGAAGATTCACAAAGAGTGGACTGCAGCTGGAGTCAGTGCTTCAAGAACCACCACGCACTCCTTGTGTCAAGCCACTCTTGACCAAGACACAGCGTCAGAAGCGTCTCGCCTGGGCTAAAGACAAAAAGGACTGGACTGCTGCTGAGTGGTCCAAGGTTATGTTCTCTGATGAAAGTAAATTTTGCATTTCCTTTGGAAATCAAGGTCCCAGAGTCTGGAGGAAGAGAGGAGAGGCACAGAATCCACGTTGCTTGAAGTCCAGTGTAAAGTTTCCACAGTCAGTGATGGTTTGGGGTGCCATGTCATCTGCTGGTATTGGTCCACTGTGTTTTCAGGGTCAACGCAGCCGTCTACCAGGAAGTTTTAGAGCACTTCATGCTTCCTGCTGCTGACCAACTTTATGGAGATGCAGATTTTCATTTTGGTTCACACAGTGCCAAAGCTACCAGTACCTGGTTTAAGGACCATGGTATCCCTGTTCTTAATTGGCCAGCCTGATCTTAACCCTATAGAAAATCTATGGGGTATTGTGAAGAGGATGATGCGATGCGCCAGACCCAACAATGCAGAAGAGCTGAAGGCCACTGTCAGAGCAACCTGGGCTCTCATAACACCTGAGCGGTGCAACAGACTGATCGACTCCATGCCACGCTAAGTATTGAGTGCTTTACATGCTCATACTTTTCATGTTCATACTTTTCAGTTGGCCAACATTTCTAAAAATCCTTTTTTGTATTGGTCTTAAGTAATATTCTAATTTTCGGAGATACTGAATTTGGGATTTTCATTAGTTGTCAGTTATAATCATCACAATTAAAATAAATGAACATTTGAAATATATCACTCTGTGTGATGAATGAATATAATATACAAATTTCACTTTTTGAATGGAATTACTGACATAAATCAACTTTTTCATGATATGCTAATTATATGACCAGCACGTGTGTATATTATAAAAACAAGATCTTACGACATGGTCACCTACAAACTGCATTAACACTGTACCAAGACTGACACTGTATTAAGAGCCTTCCTGGTTGAGTGGTTCTGCAGTTTCATACCAGAGAGACCACAGACTGGAAAATATGTTCTGCAGGCCAGAGACCTCTGCACATTGTGAAATAAATGCTGAGTCATTGGTTTGGATCAATAATCCTGTCAAACCTAGACGGATACATGGTGTCTTTTGCTATGTGGCAATAAAAGTGTTTTTTATTGTCCCCATCATCAAACGGGCATTAATGTATTTCATTTTTTGGAGGACATCTTGTGCTTTTTACAGCCTTCCTTTCTGATTGGATAGTACACATTACTCAAAGAATTGATTGAAAGAGCCGATAAATGAGAACCGAGTGAGTCATCATACTTTGGCCGTAGTTAAGTCTTGATATGTCATAGATCTTCCCCTGCTAATCAGTTTGGCTGTTGTTAGAATAATACCAAGTGATCAGGAGGGATTTGACCAAATATTTTTCTTGACGTTTCACTGTTGAACTGGCACCTGTGACCTGCATAGTCAAGACAGAACTCAAATAAACTAAACTCACATTTGAAATTCAATCACGCAATCTGCCCTTAAAATTAGTCATTATACTCTTTTGCCCTTGCTTTAATAACAGAAGAGGTAATTTCCGGAATAAAGGCTCCAGGGAGCCATTATGCCCTCTTGGCTTAGGTAAATGCAATAAGACTAGAGGGCTTTCAACTTTGCTGCAGACTGCCAGACAGAGATAACTTTAATACTTGAAATTAGATCGTTATATCTTGTACGATGGGGAATAATGATGCAAAGTTGGCACTAAAGGGCATGGTCAGCATGTCTCAGGTGTTTCCCCTACTTGCAGTCTGTGGGACAGATAAAAAAGAACGCAAAAAAGGATGCACAGCTTTTGTTGGACAGGATTCAAGATGGAAACAATTACACAAAATGTTTCTTTTTAGAAAATTGGTTGTACTGTAGTTGATGTCAGCATACAAACGCAACAGCCACAAACACCAGAAACACAAACTTGGAGGCGAGCAAGATGAGCTCCACCCTCAACCTCTCTGATTTCCTCTAAAGAACATTTCAGATGCTCAATTGTATTAACCTGCCTAAATGTTATGGCATCCCTGTGTATATTTACAATTTCAAGGTGAATTTATGTTTTTATTGGAAATGCATAAATCAATATGAGAACCTCTCAGTAAAAATATGATCAAAAAACCCTTTGACAGGAATGTTATTAGCATTGCTTACGCTCCAAAATATGGCATCTAAATAAAGATGAATAGGTTGGTTAGTTGTCAGAGCACAGCTGCTGTTTTTGATCCCATGCCTGTATTTTTGATACATCTGAGCAGCAAAAACATTCATCAACAAGATCCATTTTCCTTTCCTCCGCTCTGAAATAACAGTTTAGTAATTTATTTATCCAGAGGAAAATTCAATTTTAACCGCAGCAGAAAACTTGGGACACAACAATATAACACACTACTGAAACTGGGCAAACCTGACAGAAGCTCAATGTCTAGCTATGCTACAGCAGCTGTTTTCCACTTGAACAGCTGTTAAAAGCTAGCACATTCAACTTTTATACAAAGCTATAAAAGGGGTAGACATTTTAAATAAACACATTTACTAAGAGAGTTTTGTAGGACAATAAAAGGCTCTAACCAGATTTTTTGTCAGTCAGTAACAAACAAGGGGGTAAGCTTCTCCTCAGACCGCGTAGCTCCTGTGGCGCCATTTTGATGCTACCAAGCCATCACCTCCCGTTAGCATTCCATTGACTGCCATTCATTTTGGTGCCACTTTGACAGCGAATAACTTTACATCTGGAGCATTTAAAGACTCTATTTGTCCATTGTTTATTTCTAAAGAAACACGACAATGTATAAAAGGCTCCATTACCTTGTACCTCACGTTATGGCTCCGTAGCAGGCGTTTTTGTAAAAATAGGCTAACGATTGTGTCATAACCACACGACTTACTGTCGCACAGTAGAGAAATTACCGTACAGTACAGGAGAAGCTCACAGGCAGTTTCGTCTCACATTAGCTGTTTAAGTGTAATTACTAATGTTATCTAGCATTTTAGTTAGCAATAATTAGCCTGTGCCTATGTTATCTCCTTACATATACCTACGCTCTCCGTCTCTCTAAGAGAGAATGATTGAGATTTCTCTTGGCACAGCTACCAGAAGACTTGCAACTTTTAGACAGGTTGCTCACGGCACATTTACGTCGTCCCTCTCAGTTGGAGGCTGCGCAGTAACGCTCAGCCATCACCGGAAAAGTGCTTCTAATACCCTTCACTGGTCGCCGTCCAGAGCAACGGGATCTGTTGGTCCATTATATATATATATATATATATATATATATATATATATATATATATATATATATATATATATGTGTCAATGGTAACAAAGGACAAAAGAGGAAACAGTGAGTTATATAAAGCCACAAAGTTTGCAGAAGGATGCAGATGCTCCACATGCAGGGTTTCCTAGTTTTATAGCCTGAAGTTAGGATCACAGTCTTCTTACTACATATTCTCTTTGGGGAACAGCTCAGTGCGTATTGTGTGCATATTGAGTGTGCGGTCGAGCGAGAGAAAGTGCAGGTGGATGCTCTCAGAGCAGGCAGGCGTTTGTGATCGGAGCAGAGAGGAAATTAGAAGTAAAATTGCAAGTGGTAGTACATCTACTGTGTAGGTTTCAGTTTGTCTGATAAATGCTGCAGCTCTTTTAGACCCAAGTCAAGTTCCAGTGTCTTGCTTACCAGTTGCTGGGTAAAGCACCGTTTCAGCTATATAAATTTCTTAGCGGCAGATCGCTGCTCGTTTACAAGTCAGTGTGCACTTTATTTGTGTGATTTGTTACTGTAACTGACTGAAGATGGTTCTGCACATTGTTCATGTACATTGTTCTTTTTCAGATTTTATTTAAGACATGCTGATTATATTACGTTTACAGGGCTTGAAGTAACAAGTTATAATATACTATCTACTGTGATTAAAGGTTTGATTGTGTTGTATAATCAGTTGCAGCACTGCGTTGCCGATGTGTGGAAAAGGAACTTGAAAGGTTGATTAAAAGATACGTTACTTTTATCAATTCGTGCATCAATTAATCTTATTTCATTATAACACATAGGCCTGGCCCACATGAAAGAGCAGTTTATATGTTGACTGTATCCAATGCGGTGTTGGTCATACTATAGAATGATGTATTGCTTGTATATAGTGAATAATACAGAACTTAAAAAAAAAACAAAAAAAAAACTGCATACTGAATTGCAATATTGGTCTAAAGAAATCGTAATTAGATTATTTTCCCATATCGTTCAGCCTATTCATTTCTATAAATTTCTATTCGTAGCTTGTGTTCCAAAATTTTATTTTAGATCTTTCCGCTGGCAGATGTAAATTGGCCAATATTAAATGGACGTAGGTTGGAGCAGTGTCGACAATTTGGAACTTTTCCTGATATAAGTATAAAATGAACACAATGCATGCAAAGCAGTCATTACCAAAACCTACAAAACAGCCCAAAAGAGCTTATGTTTTTGTGACCCAAACCAGACATGTCTACAGAAGAACAATAAATGAGATAATTTACTTGGTAATATCTGAGAAAACAACAGAATAACGTGATTATAGCCATTAGGGAGGCCTGATTTCAAAGAATTTATATTCCCAAAGAGTGAGGTGTGGTTGTGCACCTCCCACACTGTACAGTAGTCGCAGTGTTTTTTTGGAAACACGTGACCTTAAATGACCTTACTTCTTCAGCCCCTGCCTGTGTCTTGGAAAGCTGTTATCAATCTCTGCATTTTGCTGCCAAACAGCCTCCGTCATTATAAAACAAGCACGTAAATGGTCTTGCACCTTGAGTTGTATTATTTGTATTGTACACCTCACATGCCATTGAGCGAGGGCAGTGTGACAATAAAACAGCATAATAAGTCGTAGAGATGGGAGTGGTTTAATAAGTCTCTTTTTAATGTAACGTTAACTGTATAGATAGATTAGTCATCTATCTATACAGTTAACGTTACTGATGAATTTGTGGGTTAGCCCAGAGTTGTTATTGTTAACCATGGTCAAAACAATCATACTAAAAATAACTGAGCGTGTTGAACGATGTTGTAATCTTATGTTACCCACCAATAATTAGCTAACGTTATAGACCAAGCATTAGCTACTTGTCAACCAACACCATTATAGTAGGCTAACCTTAAAAGCAACAGCTAAGCACTTTTCCTCTTCGGTCCCCATACAGGTTGGAAGCGGAATTGTCCATTACCGTTACCATTACCATTATTCTTATGTCTCATTCGAACTACAGATCCGCTACCCTGTTACGAGTTGATGAACCACTGAAACGATTTTGGAAACATTTGAAGGTACAAAAGAATCTTTGGTGTTGGATCGATCGATATTGAAATCAATCAATATCAATAAATAAGGTCTCTGTTGTATTACTGTGCTGCAAAGTGGCATGTAATCAATGACAAAAAGATGTCATGTGGCAGAAAAAAAGTTGTATTACATTTACGGAGTATAACTCTCTTTTAAAAACCTGGACCTTTTATACAATTCATTAGATTAAAATGCCACTTTTCTCAGGTCTTTGCACTGTGACCAACTACTGCAACATTTTTACAGCCAGTCACATTTAATCCCCATGTTAAGTCTAGAACCTGACATCTCAGGAAATCCTCCTTAAAACTTGCAATCCGCTCTGTGACCAGGGAATGTCAACAGCGGATTGTAGGCTGACGGGACTTGGACATGAAGTCAACGAGAGACCTTGTAGAATGACACAAATTGGCAGCAAACTCAAAAACCTTGAGCCCTTGGAATTCACATGTGGCTAAAAATGCAGATGAGTTTCGACTATGGCCTTGTACATCCTCAGACTGATGTGCATGTTCGGGGACACTTGATATGTCAGTCTGTTTTAGTAAAAGGTTACTGTACTGGAGGTCAAAGAACCCCCACACGCATTCTCATACACCTGCAACCTGCAATAAATTGTACCTTACTTGCACTTTTTTCTCACAAACGCACAGTGGAAGACAAAGAAGGGATGCTTGTTGATCGAGTTCACCTCAGTCAATCAGTAATATTTCACACTCAAATTTTTGAGGTACTGCATTGCATTCATGAACTATGCTGTTAGAAAATTAAACCTTAAGTAAGAGATGCTGAAGGCATGCTGTTGCCTATAGTACTGCTAAGTCTGCAGTACGTACTCCTTGTTTCTAATAAAAGGTACTATATTTCTGTGAGAAGTCTCGTCTTATGCTACATTAAACAGACCGTTTCCCCCAGAATAGACTCAGATCGTTCATAGGATGTGATTCTTGATAATGGCTTAATTAGCAGCATTATTTCATCTGAACAAAGAGAACATCCTGCTAGTAAGTCACAGTGGACGTGAGACATTAGGCTTTGCATCACATTCACTGTGGGGAAGATGAAAGATGACTGATAGTCATTAAGAGGTGGTAATGAAAAAGACTTTAGGCTACAGAGTTTTGGATGGATGGGACAGGATTTCATTCAGGGTAAAGGGATGAAATGGAACATGTTATGAATAATCTGATACTCAGCGTTGAGCCATGCAAGATCTTCTAAAACAAGGTAGGTAGTTGGCTTCTTCTTTTTCTATCAAATCCAAAGAAAAAGCCAGGCAGACCGTTTAAGCATGTTTTATTTCGTGTAGGATAGACTACTGCAATGCACTTCTTACTGGTGTACCCAAGAAGACCATGAAACGGTTGCAATTCATTCAAAATGCTGCTGCTAGAATTCTGACTAATACCAAGATGAGAGAGCACATTACTCCAATTCTGAAATCCTTGCACTGGCTTCAGGTTGCATTTAGAATTGATTTCAAGGCCCTTCCAATTGCCTATAAGTATTATAATGGTCAGGGCCCAAAAATATTACGGATATGTTTATTGAGTATGAGCCTGGTAGATCTCTCAGATCAGCAGGTATTGGTCAGTTGGTGGTGCCCAGAGTTCTTTCCAAGAGTGGTGAAACGGCCTTTAGCGATTATGTTGCCCACTGCTGGAATTGGCTTCCGCTGGATCTGAGGCAGGCACCAACTGTTACCATTAGCAAGTTAAAGACTGTTCTCTTCTCCAGAGCTTTTAATTAGTCTCGTCTGACAGCACTTTTAATTATTTTATTATTGTTGTTTAAAACTTTGTCGTACATTTACAAAATGTGTTTGTCTTTTCATGTATCTCAGTATATATTTGTTGTTGTTGCTGCTTTTTGCCGGTAAAGCACTTTGAATGACCTCTGTGTATGAGAAGGTGCTCTATAAATACATTTGCCTCTGTGTTGGCTTCTTCTTTTTCTATCAAATCCAAAGCTAAAGCCAGACAGACAGCGTAAGTGTGATATTGCTGTTAATCTGTAGCTCAGGCAAATGTATATCTACACGTAGGTTTGAATCTGTTAACTGGTGTGTGGAATTTTGTTTTTGTTGTAGTCTCCCTCGTTTATTTCCTCTTGCTTATTTTCTTACTCACGAGCATCAGGATGTTGTTGTAACCAGTCAGACAGAGCGGCTTGCCAAGCAAGCTACACTCTTCTTGTCTTCCCACACTTTCACTCACCCTTCCCAGAATTCCCCAGGGTGTTGGAGAGTTGCGTACAATTTTAAGATGTATTTGCCTAGCACTTCCATGTTATCATTTGCTGGTTGTAGGATTATGTCAAGGCTGGAGCTAAAACGATTAGTCGATTAACAGAAAAATAATCTTCAATTATTTTAATGATCAATTCATTGTTTCAGTATTTTTTTAAGCATAAGACAAACTCAACTTTTAAATTATGAGGATTCGTTTCTTATCTTTTTTCAATTGTTGGTCGGACAAAACCAGCTATTTGATATCATCACCTTGGACTTTAGGAAATTTGTAATTTTCAACAATGTTCTGATGTTTTTTAGACCAAATGATTAACTAACTGACAGCAGATTAATCTATAGTGAAAATAACCATTAGCTGCAGCCCTAGTCATGGCACAAAAGCTTTGATATTTTCATTACTTAAAAGGGATATTTCACCGTTGGAAAGATGAATATATCTTTAAATTGGGTCACTTATGTAGTAGAAATGTGATTTTTTTTTTATTGAAATTGGTGGCTTCTAGGCTGAGAAAAGCCAGAAAATGTGTTTTCGGCTCATGTGGATGAAAGACAACAAATCCCAGAATGCACTTGCTTCGCAGCTTTAGCGTCTACTCCCAAGCTACGCCTACCGTTTACAGACGACAGTGAGACAGTCAACTCAACTTTAGTGTGTTTTATTGTCATTTCAACCATATACACGAAACAACGTTTCACTGTGGCTCAATTGGTTACACAATTAAAATATATAAAAACAACATTATATAAAAATGACATACGAAACAGGCTACATTTAGTGCACACACGATATGCTCCGTAAAGTTCAGCTAACACATAGCTACTACCATTAGCGCTTGGTGGGCTGTATCATCTAGTATAAAAATGTGCGTGGAATGTAGAATGGTCGGCATTTAACAGTCACAAAGTCCACCAGCAGTTAGCAGTTAGTTGGACACAAGCACCCCCATTTCTGCACCAGGCAGTCTGTGTTAACACAGCCCACCTCCACTAGCTAGTCTTACCCGGCGACAGAGCAGCCGGCCTGGTAGCTGGATAGTCCGATACAGCAATTGTTTCCACAACAACAAAAACACAGCAGTCTCTGAACTCGCGTTGGGAGTTTCGTTGAAGTTGGATGTAGTCCAGTTTGTTGTCTAATGAGCGGACACTTGCAAGCAGGATTGATGGAACAGGTGGCCGACTAGCGTTAGTTTTCCACCGGCAAACTCGTTCAACGTTCCCCGCTGATGATGTCCCTTTATCGGCCAGAGGCATCAAGCAACACAGCTGGTCTCCATAGCAGGCGGGCGAAGCTGTGTCGAGTAGTCCGTCTGTAATAAAGTGTCCTGCATATTCTCCGATCTGTACCAATGTATCCCGGTGGTACACGTGTGCGGTAGTTTGAATGCACATAATTGTTGTTCTAAAATTTCCTTCGGGATGAATAAATCTATTTATCTATCTAAAGTTTTGATGCTGAGAAGCCACTAAGCTACGTGAGGATTCAATATGGCACTCGTTTTGGTTCGTAAACTTTCGGAGAATGCCGACAGTCCAACCCCCTATGGGCGTGTTGGAAATATGCGGAAGTAGGGCTGTAGTCCATTGCCTTTGGGCAAAAAATCTTCTGATGACGTAAAACGACGATTTTTGCGTCATCGGAAGATTTTTTGCCCAGAGGCAATGGACTACAGCCCTTTTAAAACAACAATTTTTACCAACAAAACAAAGATTTTTCCCAGACCCACAATATAGAGTCATTCAAAAATACTACCGTGTTTCTACTGAGACAAAGCTTAATGCTGAATCGGTGAAGTATCCCTTTAATGATGGTTGTTTGTAATAACAAGAAACTAAAAAAGAACTTTAGCATCCTTTGCCATTTCCATTACTTTAGTATTCAGATTTAAAAAGGTACATTATGTAACATTTCTGCATTAAAATGTCTAAAAACGACCATACCTATGTTACATATTTTTTGTTGTTTGTTGTTGTTTTGAGTTGTGTAGTTACACTATCCCAAATGTTTCCACCAAATGTCAAACCCAGAGAAATCTGTTATTTTATTTTCAGACATGGGATGTTTCCTTTAGTCGCCTGTCAGCGGCATCATATAACCTTTCACCCTCTAGTTACTCGTAACTTCCGTCAAAACGCAGCACCCAGATGATACGTCCGAGTGTAATTGTAAATCATACAATGTCACAGAAATACAGATTTTTCTCCCACAAGGCATCATTGTGTGATTGATTACATGCCACTTTGCAACACAATAATACAGCAGAGATCTTATTTATAGATACATATCAATATCAATCCAGCTTAACGTTACTACAAGTAGCTAATGTTAATGCTAATGCTTGGTGGATAACATTATAGGGTTACAACATTGTTCAACACGCTCAAAAAGTTATTAGTAGCATGATTGTTTTCACCACGGATAAAAGCAGCGCTGGTCTAACCCACAAATGAGTTCACCAGTAATGTTAGCATTTTTGGCATTTTTTGCTTTAGAAATTATTCAAATGATTATCAAAATTATTGATGATTTTGTTAAACAGAAAAATTTATTAATAATAATAAATAATTAATTATTTTTCAGTTTGGTATTGTATAGCCACAAACAGTGTTTCCCGCAGAAAATGTGTTAGTTAATGTGGTAGGGCTGGCATCTGAAAGAGGTGGGGGGGGGGTTTACACACTACACTAATACACTATATACTAAGTATTACATTTCAATAATAATTCATAATGAATAAATAACCAGCTTTTCAAAAATGTGTAATTTTAAGCTCATTAAACTATTTAAAAAAAAAAAGTGCTATAACTCGCATGGCTCCCATTATCCTCCGCTCTCTTACACTTCGCCTGACAACTCTTCTCCAAAACAAACAGCTCTGTGATAATTACGGTGGTCCTGAAGTGCAAATCACAACAGCAAATAGAAAAACACAACAGCAAATCATAAAACACTACGGCAAATAGGAAAACACGACAGCAAATATGAAAACACAATGGCATTAGCTTCTACCGGAAAAGGTAGGGCCTATCTAGTAGAGGATGGACCCTCCTGATTGGACAGACGGACTGTCTGTCTTTTAACAGGAAGGAAGGTAGAAGTTAATGCCATTTTGTTTTCGTATTTGCTGTCGTGTTTTCCTGTTTGCTGTCGTGTTTTCCTGTTTGCTGTCGTGTTTTCCTGTTTGCCGTCGCGTTTTCCCATTTGCCGTCGTGTTTTCCTATTTGTTGTTTTGTGTTTTATGATTTGCTGTTGCGTTTTTCTATTTGCTGTTGTGATTTGCACTTCAGGGCCACCGTAGCTAATAGCTCAGCCCATAGATTCACTCACTCAAAGCAGATAGTATGCGTGAAATAAAAACAGGACACGTAATTTCACTGTGTGTAACTACGCTAACTAACCGTGTGTTGTGAACCGCGTGTAGTGATTTAAAAAAAACAACAGACAACAGCTATGTCTCAAAGACCGGGCAACAGCCGGGAAGTTGAGAATCGACGCGCGAGAGGTGATGGATATTTCCAGTCACTTCGTCATGTATTCACTTCGTTGAAACAACAGAAGAAAGCCTCACTGATGTGAAGAACAGGACAGAGAAACATATATAAATGTTCTCTGCCTGCCACATGCCAACGCTCAGGTAAGTCCATCACCCCGTCTCTGCCCGGGCATGCCCCAGCTGCCCGCATATTTGTTGACAAACAAATATGCAGGTGAAATGGCGATTTATCCCTTTAAATGTGAATAAACGACAGTTACACTCACCCGCAGCAAATGCTATTTCCGTTGTGATTGGTCGTATCTTAACAACTGCCGTTACCTTGTTTTCCTGCGACTGTGATGATGCGACTTGTACATAACAGCCACTCAAACAGGACAGAGTAACACAGCGGATATTTAAATTTTTTTTTGAAGACTTAATTAAGGCGGCAGGCACGTGTTGTTAAGGCGGGCCGCCTAAACTGGAAAGTGCTGCGGGAAACACTGCACAAATGTTTAAGACACCCAGCCCTACTAACCGCTGGACTTTTGGCTCAGTTCACCCCATAGCCACCATTTTGAAAAAACAAAAACAGGCCTTTATGCTTGTTTGCAGCTATCCTTAGTCATTTTTTAATGTGATTTTAGTGCTAGTGCTTAAATAGAGCAAAATGTAAGTATTTCATTAAATTATTAAAGCCATAAAGCCATTTAAAATTATTTGGGATTTGGGGTGTTATTTTGTGTCTCTGGTGCTTCCACACGCATACAAACTTGGAGAAAAAAAAACATCCATGCTGTTTTGAGTGAGATACTGGTTTCTGAATGTAACCTGCCTTCAGTCTCTGGGTGAGCTGTTCAAAATCTGCAGGGCTTTCTACGTCACTAGCCGAAACGTTCATTCTCAATGGCAAAACAAAACACTGCTACAACACACACAAGTTCACCATAATCTACAAAAGAACTACTTACATGTCCCTGTTCTGCAAGTATTCCACGCAAAGTTGGAAGTGCGCCCTCATTTGGAAGAAGTCTCCCGGCTAATCCTGCCTTGTACTGACTGAAGTTAGAGAAACAGCTAGCTCGCTGATGTGATCTTACCTAGCTACTGCGCATGTGCGACTCCCAACAAAGATGGTACAGAAGTGAGATGTCTCACTCTGTAGCTAAAACAGGGACCTGAACACACAGGGTGAAAAGAGGAGCTGCAGCAATGTTCAGTTACAACAAAAAATATGGTGTTTTTTGAAAATTAAACCATGTAAACCTATTCTGGTACAACCTCAAAATACAATTATGAACCTGAAAATGAGCATAATATGGGCACTTTAAAGGCTCTATCTACAGTATTTTAGGTTTCACGACACAAATTCTGTAGGCTATTGCTGCGAGATGGCTCATCTTACTTGCTGCTTTCCCCTTTACTTAATTATCTCAAGAGAATTACATTAGCATCAACGGTTTTAATTTACAGCTGTTGCTTAATTTGCAACCTTCTAAACAGTCGTCTCAGTGGCCAACAGTGTTTGTACCGACCAGTTATCCGTAACACTGAACTGTGTTCCTTTAAATTACTTAGGAAGTAGAGCTGTGTAAAAACCTATTTGCAGCAAAAACAAAATGTTTTATGACTGACGTAATGAAGCTATATTGACGACTTATCTGTAGGCCTGCAAACTCATGCTGCCAGCTATTCATTTCCTGTTGTAAACTGCCCACACTGCCATTCTCATTAGCATTGACTCTCAGTTAGGAGTGAATTAGAGTGGGAAATTACAGGCTTTAGCCAAATTGCACTTGTTGTGGAGTACCGCATACTAATAAAGCAAAGTAAATTAGCTCAATAGTTACTTCCCAGCTATTCTTTTGACCACAGGAAGAATAGCTGCTGCAATGCTGTAGCTAATGGGGAGCCTAATAAACTATCTACAAATCAGGCAAAAAGAATAAAAAGATAATATTGGTATCCATAGAAATGGACTGCTGCAGGTACATACAGTACATATATACACACACACAGAAAGATAAAGGTACATTAAAGTAGATAGGTAGATATACGGTTACCACAGCTTACACTTGGGTCATAAACTTTTAATTAGTTGATAACATTAATTTGTTGACACTAGCCTTTAATCAGTTTTCTGTCCATTCAAAGATACAGTAGGATACTGTAAAGATACTGCAGTGAAATTTACTTTTCTTCCTCTACATGTTCAGTTGTTCAGTCAATGGTTTTGTTAATTAAAATGTTTAAAGTTTAATCTCTCAAAGAATTTCCTCTACAACTAAATACACAGTGGGTCATTCTGTCTAAAATAACTGCAAACCCTAAAGAACAAATGAATGATTATGGATTTCAGTTAAGTGATTCTTTCATTACGTTCCAAAAGCAGTTTCAGAGGGTTTTCTATCACACATTAAAATTCTTCAACATGAACTTTTAACTTTCAACTTTATTTATACCTGAAGGGCAATTGGTTTTTGCAGCAAGACACAGATACAAAACAATAAAATATAAAAAGCCAACATAGGCACTGAATGTTGCAGACCTAGGAAAATCAACAGTGCCAGGTTGACTTTCTCATCTTATTGACATTGAGAAAATACACAATATTACTAGACTTATCTTTTATAGTAAAAAAACGTTTGGGCTTTCAGTAGCCCATAAGTTAGTCTATATCCACAGTGTTCCACTTCCAGGATTGCTCCATTGCAGATGGAAAGTCCCCCGGATTATACTCATTAAGGCCGGATATCTGTTGCCTTGGGCTTCCTTTGTGTTGGCATTTTAAACTCTGGCCGACTTATGAGGACTATGGTTAACCTTTTCTCAGATCTCTGCAAGGTAAATCCAGACAGCTAGCTAGACTATCTGTCCAATCTGAGTTTTCTGTTGCATGACTAAAACAACCTTTGAATGTACACGTTCCACCAAAACAAGTTCCTTCCTGAGGCTATTTTGCAGAGGCGCCGTTGCTCCGTACGGTGCTTAGCGCCGACCAAGACGAATGTGATTGGTTTAAAGAAATGCCAATAAACCAGAGCACATTTTTCTCCCATCCCCGAATGCTATGTGGACCGTCCTCTGCAGCGCCATGGAGGAAGGTCTGGCAATGCGAGACTACCCATAAGTCAAACCATGTCCAGAGTCAGATCTGACCAGTCCAGTGTCAGAAATTAAAAAATTTAAGTTAAATTAAGGGGGGCAAGAAATCTCAGAATATCCCTACAAAACATGGTTGCACCCAAGATTATGAAAATAAATAAATCATTTCATTGAAATAATTTAATTTCCATTTCCATCTCTAACATACACTCACACAGTGCAACAGCGCTGTTACATGCACTGATAATACCAATAGTATGCTTTTTGTTTACTTATGTTGGCACAAGGCTTTATGGAAATGATTGGGCAATGATGTCACCAATATCAGTGTTTCCCACACATTGCGTGTAAATGTTTTTAAACGCTATTTAAAACACGCAGTGTATTCGTTCAGCTGCATTTCCTTTCCCTGCTCTCCTCCGTCTCTCTGTCACTTGCCACACACACACACACACACACACACACACACACACACACACAGACACTCACACACACACACACACACACACACATACTGGTTTATATGTTTTATGAGGACCACTTTTTTAACCATCACTTGTGGGGACCACCCTTTCCAAAGGTGCTAGAGGCATGAAAAAAATCAGGTAAACTCACCATAGCCTTGTAAGCTTATACACAACTTTAAATTAAAATGCAAACATGCAAATTAAACTAATTTGCATGTTATTTACATAATTCACACAATTTCCATCATGATTAGTGGGGACTTTGCAAACAATAAACTAAATAAAGGTTTAATTTACAGATTTAATCTAAGTAGAATGAAAAGATGGATAAATAGTTCATTAATAACAGTTACATTTCTTTAATTCAGCTTAGCTTAGTGTTAGTTGTAGAGATGGAGCATGAAGCTTGAAAAGGGGAGTGATTCAAACCCTCACTTTTGCAATCACACATCTTCACAACATAGCAAAACATATGATTGATTGATATCGCTAAATTTGATAAGAATATTTAAGAGATTAAAGTAAATATTAATATATCTCTCCTTCCTAACCGGTCAAGGGAAATCACTGCCTACCATAGAGACGGGTCTGTTTGACATGCCTGCCTGTTAAAAGAAAGGTTTAACATATACACAAATATTGCATCTTGCTGTTGCTCATGGAGGAAGTGATTGGACTTTGTAAATCATAAAGTCTTGGAATGTGGTCTAGACCTACTCTGTATGAAAAGATAACTTAATGATTTGGCAGTATAAACAAAAGCATTTAAAAGCTCTCTACTCATGTACAAAATATTTAAAGAGCAATTGTCCGGATATTTTCCAACCCAAGTCATACCGACAACAAGACGAACCTTTTTAAAACCATTTACTTTCCCCGGTTAAAACTATTATTTCTTTAATTCCAAAATTTCTTTTTTGTTATATTTCTATTCACAGTCAACACCCTAGCATCAGCTAACTACTCAATCATGTGACACTACGTACCACTATAACAACACTACCACTTAAGGCTGTAACGATAACTGCATCACCACAATACTGATGGTGATGTGACACTAGCGTGGCTATGACTTCATCACCAGATTTTTAAAAAATGTATACTGTATATATATTTATTTTTTTGCTAGTGAAAGTTAGGAGTGCATACTTCATGTGATATTTAATATAATGAACAGAATAATCATTGTTTAGTTATCATCATTGCATGTCTTCTATCCTATATTCAAGAGATTATAGATAAAAAACTAGTTTTTTACTTCAGCTTTGACAGTCAATTAAATAAATGGGGAATTTCTTTTGTGAATTATTTCTAGGCTTAAGTACTTGTGATATATGCAGGTAATGTTTAATATGACACACATTGCAGAAGGAAAGGACAATTCTCTGTTCTCAGTGTTTACCATTGTGCTACACTGTCGCATACATTAGCCTAGCAGCTAGTTTCCTTGCAGTTGAAATTAGCCTGCATGCATGTTTTTGTAGCCTAAAACAGCAACTTATATTGGTAGAGAGATAAACAAATTAAACTGCACAGTCACTCTGTTCCCTCTCTGCTCAACCCAGCTGCTTGACCTTTGTGCTGCTAGAGTGCTATGCTCTAGGCAAACCTTTTTTTTAAACTTTATTGACATGGAGCTTTCTGAATGGTCTGTGCAATATATCAAAGGAGAGGAGAGAAAGCAGCATGCCCGTGTATGACAGCAAAACAATTTGCAGAATTCAACTTTAATGAGTTCAGCTTCATTAATGAACAACTAAATGTGAAAAAAGAGATGTCACGTTCATAATCAAGACTCCTTTTGATCCTGCAGTTTGGGCGAAGGCTAGCATCACTGTCAGTGTCACTTTCAGAAGTGTTATCCGGAATGTAATCATCTGCACTCTCTGATATGGATTCATCAATCATCAAATCTTCAAGATCTGTATCTTTCATTTAAAATAAAAAAAAGGGGTAATCAGAAATATGTAGAATAGCAACAACTAGTTAAATGATGAGTACATAGAAATAACTAACCATTTTAAAGTGCTCATATTATGCTTTTTGGCTTTTCCCCTTTCCTTTATTGTTATATATAATTTTGTGCACATTATAGGTTTACAAAGTGAAAAAGCCAAAAGTCCACCCCAAAGGGACTTACCATCTTCCAGAGAAAACACTGTTCACAAACTGCTCCAAACAGCTCTAATGTAGTCCACCCTTTACTTCTGTGACAAACGTGCGTCACTTTGTAACATGTTATAATGCTTGCCTAGCTGCTAGCATGGCACGCCCTCATACTCTGCTTCATACTGGCTAGTAGTCCTTACCTAGCTACTGCACATGTGCGACTCCCTACAAAGATGGAACATAAGCGCAATGCCTCACTCTGTAGCTAAAATGGACAGCTCAACACAGGGTGAAAAACAATGTACAGTACAACAAAAATAGTGTTTTTGAAAATTAAGCCACATGAACCTATTCTGGTACAACCTCTAAATACAATTACGAACCTTTAACTAACTTTAATAATTAATTGATTGTCATTTTTCAATTCAGACATCTGAAGTGATTCATGAGTGTTGTCATCAATCTGATTGCCTGACAGGGGTAAAGGATTGGACTTGAACTTTAGGTTCTGATTAGAACAGGGTTCTTCTTCTCCTCCAGTGGCTTCAGATGTAAGGATATTACTGTCAAAGGTTATGTTGTCTGGCGTTTTGATGTCACAGACAGGGGAACTCAATGAGAGAGAGATGTCACGTGTATAATCAAGACTCCTTTGGATCCTGCAGTTTGGGTGAAGGCTAGCATCACTGTCAGTGTCACTATCACAAGTGGTGTCTGGAATGTAATCATTTGCACTCTCTGATATGGATTCATCAATCACCGAATCTTCATGATATGCGTCTTTCATCTAAAATGAAAAAAATACAGTCATCAGAATATGTAGAATAGCAACAATTAGTTATATAATGAGTACACATAAATAACTAAGAGTTTTGACAATCAAGTAATTGTCATTTTTCAATTCAGAAGTCTGAAGTGATGAACATGAATGTACCTTTTGATGAGTTTTGTGTTGACCAGTGACATCAATCTGATTGTCTGACAGGGGCGACGGTTTGGACCTGTCCATGGAAATGCTGTCAGTTGTAATGCTGGTCATCTGTAAAAACATATTTTATAGTGACAGCGTTTTAGAATATGAAAATAAAGACAAATAAATGATCAATTTGATGTAAAACACTGCATAATATAATCAATATGGACCTCTTGTTCTGACACAATCTATAAAATGAGATGCATGCAACCATACACCAGACTTCTGAGAAATCAATCAAAGTAAAGTATTTCTTTCTGGCCAGCCAAGCCCTGTCTGTTATCACACAACTCAAACACACCAGGCTTTGTGGGGACATTTTACACACAATGTAACAGTTCCTTATGGGGACCAGTGTGGTCCGAAATGTTTCACACACAGTTTCTACTCAGAAACTGACCAAATGTGTGCTGTGGGGACGTCGTAGGTGTCCAGAAAACACTGATAATTAACCAAGAAAAAAAGACCCTTCTGAAGGTTAAGATCTGCCCTAAGTAGCCTACTGTACTTCCACAAACCTTATAGATGCATTACATTAAACTGTTGAGTGTACTAATTCATATTAAAGCACATGACATTACACTTCCTACCTCGTTGTAGCTACTTAAGACATCAAAAATACCAAAACCTGACATAAAGGGAATGTAGAATGAAATCTGAAGTGATTACAATGAATGTACCTTTTGATGAGTTTTGTGTTGACCAGTGACATCAATCTGATTGTCTGACAGGGGCGAAGGTTTGGACCTGTCCATGGAAATGCTGTCAGTTGTAATGCTGGTCGTCTGTAAAAACATATTTTATGGTGACAGCGTTTTAGAATATGAAAATAGAGAAATATAAATGATCAATTTGATATAAACACTGCATAATATAAGCAATATGGACGTCTTGTTCAGACACAAGCTTTAAGATGAGATGCATGCAAACATACACCAGACTTCTGAGAAATCAATCAAAATCAAACTAAGGTATTTGTTTCTGGCCAGCCAAGCCCTGTCTGTTATCACACAACTCAAACACACCAGGCTTTGTGGGGACATTTTTGACACAATGTAACAGTTCCTTATGGGGACCAGTGTGGTCCAAAATGTTTCACACACAGTTTCTACTCAGAAACTGACCAAATGTGTGCTGTGGGGACGTTGTAGGTGTCCAGAAAACACTGATAATTAACCAAGAAAAAAGACTCTTCTGAACTTTAAGATCTGCCCTAAGTAGCCTACCGTACTTCCACAAACCTTCTACATGCATTACATTAAACTGTTGAGTGTACTAATTCCTACTAAAGCACATTATATTACACTTCCTTCCTCTTCTTAGATACTTAAGAAATCAAAAATACCAAACGCTGACATAAAGGGAATGTAGAATGAAATCTGAAGTGATTACAATGAATGTACCTTTAGATGAGTTTTGTGTTGACCAGTGACATCAATCTGATTGTCTGACAGGGGCGAAGGTTTGGACCTGTCCATGGAAATGCTGTCAGTTGTAATGCTGGTCGTCTGTAAAAACATATTTTATAGTGACAGCGTTTTAGAATATGAAAATAAAGACAAATAAATGATCAATTTGATGTAAACACTGCATAATATAAGCAATATGGACGTCTTGTTCAGACACAAGCTTTAAGATGAGATGCATGCAAACATACACCAGACTTCTGAGAAATCAATCAAATTCAAAGTAAAGTATTTCTTTCTGGCCAGCCAAGCCCTGTCTGTTATCACACAACACAAACACACCAGGCTTTGTGGGGACATTTTTGACACAATGTAACAGTTCCTTATGGGGACCAGTGTGGTCCAAAATGTTTCACACACAGTTTCTACTCAGAAACTGACCAAATGTGTGCTGTGGGGACGTCGTAGGTGTCCAGAAAACACTGATAATTAACCAAGAAAAAAGACCCTTCTGAAGGTTAAGATCTGCCCTAAGTAGCCTACTGTACTTCCACAAACCTTATAGATGCATTACATTAAACTGTTGAGTGTACTAATTCATATTAGAGCACATGACTTACACTTCCTACCTCATTTTAGATACTTAAGACATCAAAAATACCAACACCTGACATAAAGGGAATGTAGAATGAATCTGAAGTGATTACAATGAATGTACCTTTTGATGAGTTTTGTGTTGACCAGTGACATCAATCTGATTGTCTGACAGGGGCGAAGGTTTGGACCTGTCCATGGAAATGCTGTCAGCTGTAATGCTGGTCTTCTGTAAAAACATATTTTATGGTGACAGCGTTTTAGAATATGAAAATAGAGAAATATAAATGATCAATTTGATATAAACACTGCATAATATAAGCAATATGGACCTCTTGTTCAGACACAAGCTTTAAGATGAGAAGCATGCAAACATACACCAGACTTCTGAGAAATCAATCAAAATCAAACTAAAGTATTTGTTTCTGGCCAGCCAAGCCCTGTCTGTTATCACACAACTCAAACACACCAGGCTTTGTGGGGACATTTTTGACACAATGTAACAGTTCCTTATGGGGACCAGTGTGGTCCAAAATGTTTCACACACAGTTTATATTTAGAAACTGACCAAATGTGTGCTGTGGGGACATCGTCAGTGTCCAGAAAACACTGATAATTAACCAAGAAAAAAGACCCTTCTAAAAGGTTAAGATCTGCCCTAAGTAGCCTACCATAGTTCCACAAACCTAGATGCATTACATTAAACTGTTGAGTGTACTAATTCCTACTAAATCACATGACATTACACTTCCTTCCTCTTCTTAGATACTTAAGACATCAAAAATACCAAAACCTGACATAAAGGGAATGTAGAATGAAATCTGAAGTGATTACAATGAATGTACCTTTTGATGAGTTTTGTGTTGACCAGTGACATCAATCTGATTGTCTGACAGGGGTGAAGGTTTGGACCTGTCCATGGAAATGCTGTCAGTTGTAATGCTGGTCGTCTGTAAAAACATATTTTATAGTGACAGCGTTTTAGAATATGAAAAATAAAGACAAATAAATGATCAATTTGATGTAAACACTGCATAATATAATCAATATGGACCTCTTGTTCTGACACAATCTTTAAGATGAGATGCACGCAAATATACACCAGACTTCTGAGAAATCAATCAAAGTAAAGTATTTCTTTCTGGCCAGCCAAGCCCTGTCTGTTTTCACACAACTTAAACACACCAGGCTTTGTGGGGACATTTTACACACAATGTAACAGTTCCTTATATGGGACCACTGTGGTCCAAAATGTTTCACACACAGTTTCTACTCAGAAACTGACCAAATGTGTGCTGTGGGGGACATCGTCAGGTGTCCAGAAAACACTGATAATTAACCAAGAAAAAAGACCCTTCTGAAAAGGTTAAGATCTGCCCTAAGTAGCCTACTGTACGTTCCACAAACCTTATAGATGCATTACATTAAACTGTTGAGTGTACTAATTCCTACTAAAGCACATGCCATTACACTTCCTTCCTCTTCTTAGATACTTAAGACATCAAAAATACCAAAACGCTGACATAAAGGGAATGTAGAATGAAATCTGAAGTGATTACAATGAATGTACCTTTTGATGAGTTTTGTGTTGACCAGTGACATCAATCTGATTGTCTGACAGGGGCGAAGGTTTGGACCTGTCCATGGAAATGCTGTCAGTTGTAATGCTGGTCGTCTGTAAAAACATATTTTATAGTGACAGCGTTTTAGAATATGAAAATAAAGACAAATAAATGATCAATTTGATGTAAACACTGCATAATATAATCAATATGGACCTCTTGTTCTGACACAATCTTTAAGATGAGATGCACGCAAACATACACTAGACTTCTGAGAAATCAATCAAAGTAAAGTATTTCTTTCTGGCCAGCCAAGCCCTGTCTGTTTTCACACAACTTAAACACATCAGGCTTTGTGGGGACATTTTACACATAATGTAACAGTTCCTTATATGGACCACTGTGGTCCAAAATGTTTCACAGACAGTTTCTACTCAGAAACTGACCAAATGTGTGCTGTGGGGACATCGTCAGTGTCCA
This sequence comes from Sander vitreus, assembly GCF_031162955.1. Classification (NCBI taxonomy): domain Eukaryota; kingdom Metazoa; phylum Chordata; class Actinopteri; order Perciformes; family Percidae; genus Sander; species Sander vitreus. The sequence continues at coordinate 14,459,720 of NC_135863.1, forward strand.
GAAAACACTGATAATTAACCAAGAAAAAAGACCCTTCTAAAAGGTTAAGATCTGCCCTAAGTAGCCTACCATAGTTCCACAAACCTAGATGCATTACATTAAACTGTTGAGTGTACTAATTCATACTAAAGCACATGACATTACACTTCCTTCCTCTTCTTAGATACTTAAGACATCAAAAATACCAAAACCTGACATAAAGGGAATGTAGAATGAAATCTGAAGTGATTACAATGAATGTACCTTTTGATGAGTTTTGTGTTGACCAGTGACATCAATCTGATTGTCTGACAGGGGCGAAGGTTTGGACCTGTCCATGGAAATGCTGTCAGTTGTAATGCTGGTCGACTGTAAAAACATATTTTATGGTGACAGCGTTTTAGAATATTGAAAATAAAGACAAATAAATGATCAATTTGATGTAAACACTGCATAATATAATCAATATGGACCTCTTGTTCTGACACAATCTTTAAGATGAGATGCATGCAAATATACACTAGACTTCTGAGAAATCAATCAAAGTAAAGTATTTCTTTCTGGCCAGCCAAGCCCTGTCTGTTTTCACACAACTTAAACACACCAGGCTTTGTGGGGACATTTTACACATACTGTAACAGTTCATTATATGGACCACTGTGGTCCAAAATGTTTCACAGACAGTTTCTATTCAGAAACTGACCAAATGTGTGCTGTGGGGGACATCGTCAGGTGTCCAGAAAAACACTGATAATTAACCAAGAAAAAAAGACCCTTCTGAAAAGGTTAAGATCTGCCCTAAGTAGCCTACTGTACTTCCACAAACCTAGATGCATTACATGAAATTGTTGAGTGTACTAATTCATACTAAAGCACATGACATTACACTTCCTTACTCTTCTTAGATAATACCAAAACCTGACATAAAGGGAATGTAGAATGAAATCTGAAGTGATTACAATGAATGTACCTTTTGATGAGTTTTGTGTTGACCAGTGACATCAATCTGATTGTCTGACAGGGGCGACGGTTTGGACCTGTCCATGGAAATGCTGTCAGTTGTAATTCTTGTCATCTGTAAAAACATATTTTATAGTGAAGGTGTTTTAGAATATGAAAATAAAGACAAATAAATGATCAATTTGATGTAAAACACTGCATAATGTAATCAATATGGACCTCTTGTTCTGACACAATCTATAAAATGAGATGCACGCAAACATACACCAGACTTCTGAGAAATCAATCAAAGTAAAGTATTTGTTTCTGGCCAGCCAAGCCCTGTCTGTTATCACACAACTCAAACACACCAGGCTTTGTGGGGACATTTTACACATAATGTAACAGTTCCTTATGTGGGACCACTGTGGTCCAAAATGTTTCACACACAGTTTCTACTCAGAAACTGACCAAATGTGTGCTGTGGGGACATCGTCAGTGTCCAGAAAACACTGATAATAAACCAAGAAAAAAGACTCTTCTGAACTTTAAGATGTGCCCTAAGTAGCCTACCGTACTTCCACAAACCTTCTACATGCATTACATTAAACTGTTGAGTGTACTAATTCATACTAGAGCACATGACATTACACTTCCTTCCTCTTCTTAGATACTTAAGACATCAAAAATACCAAAACCTGACATAAAGGGAATGTAGAATGAAATCTGAAGTGATTACAATGAATGTACCTTTTGATGAGTTTTGTGTTGACCAGTGACATCAATCTGATTGTCTGACAGGGGCGACGGTTTGGACCTGTCCATGGAAATGCTGTCAGTTGTAATGCTGGTTGTCTGTAAAAACATATTTTATAGTGACAGCGTTTTAGAATATGAAAATAAAGACAAATGATCAATTTGATGTAAACACTGCATAATATAAGCAATATGGACGTCTTGTTCAGACACAAGCTTTAAGATGAGATGCATGCAAACATACACCAGACTTCTGAGAAATCAATCAAAGTAAAGTATTTCTTTCTGGCCAGCCAAGCCCTGTCTGTTTTCACACAACTTAAACACACCAGGCTTTGTGGGGACATTTTACACATAATGTAACAGTTCCTTATATGGACCACTGTGGTCCAAAATGTTTCACACACAGTTTCTACTCAGAAACTGACCAAATGTGTGCTGTGGGGACGTCGTAGGTGTCCAGAAAAAACTGATAACTAACCAAGAAAAAAAGACCCTTCTGAAGGTTTAAGATCTGCCCTAAGTAGCCTACTGTACTTCCACAAACCTTATAGATGCATTACATTAAACTGTTGAGTGTACTAATTCATATTAAAGCACATGACATTACACTTCCTTCCTCTTCTTAGCTACTTAAGACATTAAAAATACCAAAACCTGACATAAAGGGAATGTAGAATGAAATCTGAAGTGATTACAATGAATGTACCTTTTGATGAGTTTTGTGTTGACCAGTGACATCAATCTGATTGTCTGACAGGGGCGAAGGTTTGGACCTGTCCATGTAAATGCTGTCAGTTGTAATGCTGGTCGTCTGTAAAAACATATTTTATAGTGACAGCGTTTTAGAATATTGAAAATAAAGACAAATAAATGATCAATTTGATGTAAACACTGCATAATATAAGCAATATGGACGTCTTGTTCAGACACAAGCTTTAAGATGAGATGCATGCAAACATACACCAGACTTCTGAGAAATCAATCAATCAAAGTAAAGTATTTCTTTCTGGCCAGCCAAGCCCTGTCTGTTATCACACAACTCAAACACACCAGGCTTTGTGGGGACATTTTACACATAATGTAACAGTTCCTTATATGGACCACTGTGGTCCAAAATGTTTCACAGACAGTTTCTACTCAGAAACTGACCAAATGTGTGCTGTGGGGACGTCGTAGGTGTCCAGAAAAACACTGATAATTAACCAAGAAAAAAAGACCCTTCTGAAGGTTTAAGATCTGCCCTAAGTAGCCTACTGTACTTCCACAAACCTTTATAGATGCATTACATTAAACTGTTGAGTGTACTAATTCATATTAAAGCACATGACATTACACTTCCTTCCTCTTTGTAGCTACTTAAGACATCAAAAATACCAAAACCTGACATAAAGGGAATGTAGAGTGAAATCTGAAGTGATTACAATGAATGTACCTTTTGATGAGTTTTGTGTTGACCAGTAAGACCAATCTGATTGTCTGAGAGGGGTGAAGGTTTGGACCTGTCCATGGAAATGCTGTCAGTTGTAATGCTGGTCGACTGTAAAAACATATTTTATAGTGACAGCGTTTTAGAATATGAAAATAAAGACAAATAAATGATCAATTTAATGTAAACACTGCATAATATAAGCAATATGGACGTCTTGTTCAGACATAAACTTTAAGATGAGATGCATGCAAACATACACCAGACTTCTGAGAAATCAATCAAATTCAAGTATTTCTGGCCAGCCAAGCCCTGTCTGTTTTCACACAACTTAAACACACCAGGCTTTGTGGGAACATTTTACACATAATGTAACAGTTCCTTATATGGACCACTGTGGTCCAAAATGTTTCACAGACAGTTTCTACTCAGAAACTGACCAAATGTGTGCTGTGGGGACGTCGTAGGTGTCCAGAAAACACTGATAATTAACCAAGAAAAAAGACCCTCCTGAAGGTTAAGATCTGCCCTAAGTAGCCTACTGTACTTCCACAAACTTTATAGATGCATTACATTAAACTGTTGAGTGTACTAATTCATATTAAAGCACATTACATTACACTTCCTTCCTCGTTGTAGCTACTTAAGACATCAAAAATACCAAAACCTGACATAAAGGGAATGTAGAATGAAATCTGAAGTGATTACAATGAATGTACCTTTTGATGAGTTTTGTGTTGACCAGTGACATCAATCTGATTGTCTGACAGGGGTGAAGGTTTGGACCTGTCCATGGAAATGCTGTCAGTTGTAATGCTGGTCGTCTGTAAAAACATATTTTATAGTGACAGCGTTTTAGAATATGAAAATAAAGACAAATAAATGATCAATTTGATGTAAACACTGCATAATATAAGCAATATGGACCTCTTGTTCAGACACAAGCTTTAAGATGAGATGCATGCAAACATACACCAGACTTCTGAGAAATCAATCAAATTCAAAGTAAAGTATTTCTTTCTGGCCAGCCAAGCCCTGTCTGTTATCACACAACTTAAACACACCAGGCTTTGTGGGGACATTTTTGACACAATGTAACAGTTCCTTATGGGGACCAGTGTGGTCCAAAATGTTTCACACACAGTTTCTACTCAGAAACTGACCAAATGTGTGCTGTGGGGACGTCGTAGGTGTCCAGAAAAAACTGATAATTAACCAAGAAAAAAGACTCTTCTGAACTTTAAGATCTGCCCTAAGTAGCCTACTGTACTTCCACAAACCTTCTACATGCATTACATTAAACTGTTGAGTGTACTAATTCCTACTAAAGCACATGACATTACACATCCTTCCTCTTCTTAGATACTTAAGACATCAAAAATACCAAACGCTGACATAAAGGGAATGTAGAATGAAATCTGAAGTGATTACAATGAATGTACCTTTTGATGAGTTTTGTGTTGACCAGTGACATCAATCTGACTGTCTGACAGGGGCAAAGGTTTGGACCTGTCCATGGAAATGCTGTCAGTTGTAATGCTCGTCGTCTGTAAAAACATATTTTATAGTGACAGCGTTTTAGAATATGAAAATAAAGACAAATAAATGATCAATTTGATGTAAACACTGCATAATATAAGCAATATGGACCTCTTGTTCTGACACAATCTATAAAATGAGATGCACGCAAATATACACCAGACTTCTGAGAAATCAATCAAAGTAAAGTATTTCTTTCTGGCCAGCCAAGCCCTGTCTGTTATCACACAACTCAAACACACCAGGCTTTGTGGGGACATTTTACACATAATGTAACAGTTCCTTATGGGGACCAGTGTGGTCCAAAATGTTTCACACACAGTTTCTACTCAGAAACTGACCAAATGTGTGCTGTGGGGACGTCGTAGGTGTCCAGAAAACACTGATAATTAACCAAGAAAAAAGACCCTTCTGAAGGTTAAGATCTTCCCTAAGTAGCCTACTGTACTTCCACAAACTTTATAGATGCATTACATTAAACTGTTGAGTGTACTAATTCATATTAAAGCACAAGACATTACACTTCCTTCCTCTTTGTAGTTACTCAAGACATCAAAAATACCAACACCTGACATAAAGGGAATGTAGAATGAAATCTGAAGTGATTACAATGAATGTACCTTTTGATGTGTTTTGTGTTGACCAGTGACATCAATCTGATTGTCTGACAGGGGCGAAGGTTTGGACCTGTCCATGGAAATGCTGTCAGTTGTAATTCTGGTCGTCTGTAAAAACATATTTTATAGTGACAGCGTTTTAGAATATGAAAATAGAGAAATATAAATGATCAATTTGATGTAAACACTGCATAATATAAGCAATATGGACGTCTTGTTCAGACACAATCTATAAAATGAGATGCATGCAAACATACACCAGACTTCTGAGAAATCAATCAAATTCAAACTAAGGTATTTGTTTCTGGCCAGCCAAGCCCTGTCTGTTTTCACACAACTCAAACACACCAGGCTTTGTGGGGACATTTTGACACAATGTCACAGTTCCTTATGGGGACCAGTGTGGTCCAAAATGTTTCACACACAGTTTCTATTTAGAAACTGACCAAATGTGTGCTGTGGGGACATCGTAGGTGTCCAGAAAAAACTGATAATAAACCAAGAAAAAAGACTCTTCTAAACTTTAAGATCTGCCCTAAGTAGCCTACCGTACTTCCACAAACCTTATACATGCATTACATTAAACTGTTGAGTGTACTAATACCTACTAAAGCACATGCCATTACACTTCCTTCCTCTTCTTAGATACTTAAGACATAAAAAATACCAAAACCTGACATAAAGGGAATGTAGAATGAAATCTGAAGTGATTACAATGAATGTACCTTTTGATGAGTTTTGTGTTGACCAGTGACATCAATCTGATTGTCTGACAGGGGGCCGGTTTGGACCTGTCCATGGAAATGCTGTTAGTTGTAATGCTGGTCATCTGTAAAAACATTTTTTATAGTGACAGTGTTTTAGAATATGAAAATAAAGACAAATGATCAATTTGACGTAAAACACTGCATAATATAATCAATATGGACCTCTTGTTCTGAGACAATCTATAAAATGAGATGCATGCAAACATACACCAAACTTCTGAGAAATCAATCAAAGTAAAGTATTTCTTTCTGGCCAGCCAAGCCCTGTCTGTTATCACACAACTCAAACACACCAGGCTTTGTGGGGACATTTTACACACAATGTAAAAGTTCCTTATGGGGACCAGTGTAGTCCGAAATGTTTCACACACAGTTTCTACTCAGAAACTGACCAAATGTGTGCTGTGGGGACGTCATAGGTGTCCAGAAAACACTGATAATTAACCAAGAAAAAAGACCCTTCTGAAGGTTAAGATCTGCCCTAAGTAGCTTACTGTACTTCCACAAACCTTTATAGATGCATTACATTAAACTGTTGAGTGTACTAATTCATACTAAAGCACATGACATTACACTTCCTTACTCTTCTTAGATAATACCAAAACCTGACATAAAGGGAATGCAGAATGAAATCTGAAGTGATTACAATGAATGTACCTTTTGATGAGTTTTGTGTTGACCAGTGACATCAATCTGATTGTCTGACAGGGGCGAAGGTTTGGACCTGTCCATGGAAATGCTATCAGTTGTAATGCTTGTCGTCTGTAAAAACATATTTTATAGTGAAGGCGTTTTAGAATATGAAAATAAAGACAAATAAATGATCAATTTGATGTAAACAATGCATAATATAATCAATATGTACCTCTTGTTCTGACACACTCTTTAAGATGAGATGCATGCACACATACACTAGACTTCTGAGAAATCAATCAAAGTAAAGTATTTCTTTCTGGCCAGCCAAGCCCTGTCTGTTATCACACAACTCAAACACACCAGGCTTTGTGGGGACATTTTTACACACAATGTAACAGTTCCTTATGGGGACCAGTGTGGTCCAAAATGTTTCACACACAGTTTCTACTCAGAAACTGACCAAATGTGTGCTGTGGGGACGTCGTAGGTGTCCAGAAAACACTGATAATTAACCAAGAAAAAAAGACTCTTCTGAAGTTTAAGATCTGCCCTAAGTAGCCTACTGTACTTCCACAAACCTTTATAGATGCATTACATTAAACTGTTGAGTGTACTAATTCATATTAAAGCACATGACATTACACTTCCTTCCTCTTCTGTAGCTACTTAAGACATCAAAAAATACCAAAACCTGACATAAAGAGAATGTAGAGTGAAATCTGAAGTGATTACAATGAATGTACCTTTTGATGAGTTTTGTGTTGACCAGTGACATCAATCTGATTGTCTGACAGGGGCGAAGGTTTGGACCTGTCCATGGAAATGCTGTCAGTTGTAATGCTGGTCGTCTGTAAAAACATATTTTATAGTGACAGCGTTTTAGAATATGAAAATAAAGACAAATAAATGATCAATTTGATGTAAAACACTGCATAATATAATCAATATGTACCTCTTGTTCTGACAAGCTTTAAGATGAGATGCATGCAAACATACACCAGACTTCTGAGAAATCAATCAAATTCAAAGTAAAGTATTTCTTTCTGGCCAGCCAAGCCCTGTCTGTTTTCACACAACTTAAACACACCAGGCTTTGTGGGGACATTTTTGACACAATGTAACAGTTCCTTATATGGACCACTGTGGTCCAAAATGTTTCACACACAGTTTCTACTCAGAAACTGACCAAATGTGTGCTGTGGGGACATCGTCAGTGTCCAGAAAACACTGATAATTAACCAAGAAAAAAGACCCTTCTGAAGGTTAAGATCTGCCCTAAGTAGCCTACCGTACTTCCACAAACCCTATAGATGCATTACATTAAACTGTTGAGTGTACTAATTCATATTAAAGCACATTACATTACACTTCCTTCCTCTTTGTAGCTACTCAAGACATTAAAAATACCAAAACCTGACATAAAGAGACTGTAGAGTGAAATCTGAAGTGATTACAATGAATGTACCTTTTGATGAGTTTGTGTTGACCAGTGACATCAATCTGATTGTCTGACAGGGGCGACGGTTTGGACCTGTCCATGGAAGTGCTGTCAGTTGTAATGCTGGTCGTCTGTAAAAACATATTTTATAGTGACAGTGTTTTAGAATATGAAAATAAAGACAAATAAATGATCAATTTGATGTAAACACTGCATAATATAATCAATATGGACCTCTTGTTCTGACACAAGCTTTAAGATGAGATGCATGCAAACATACACCAGACTTCTGAGAAATCAATCAAATTCAAAGTAAAGTATTTCTTTCTGGCCAGCCAAGCCCTGTCTGTTTTCACACACAGTTTCTACTCAAAGACTGACCAAATGTGTGCTGTGGGGACGTCGTCAGTATCAAGAAAACACTGATAAAGAACTAAGAAAAAAAACCCTTAGCTGATTAAGACAACACAACTACAAAAAATAAAGAGACTAGAAATCTGAAGTAATGAACATGAATGCACAAATCCAATCTGATCACTAACAAATAACAGTGACTTGTTGTTAAAAATATCTGATTTGCCTGCAGTCTGAACACACTTAACAACAGCTTAGATTGATATCTTCTTACATATGCTAATAGCTGGTCTACAGCACAGCAATATAATGTTCATACAATTATTTATTGTTGTGAATACTCACGTTTCCTTTAACAGGTGCTTGCAGCCATTATCCACCTGAGCACATGTTGGCAACGCAGCTCGGACGAGAGAAAACACACTGCAACAGTTGTTTCCGTGAATAACTTTAACTCAGTTAAACCCTCAGAGGGTTTCTTTTATCTTCATCAATAACTTACACCACTTTTTAGCAACACACTGGTCAAATGTATTCCTCCAATTTTGCCCAAATTTCAGCATGCTTTGACGGAAGCTAACTGTTATGTTTCCCTACGTAAAAGTACATTTGACTTCCGTTGGGATTTCAAATTAAAAGCCCCAAAACGAAAGTTACAGTCTCTTTTATATTTTCATGTAAAATAAAGCTGCTATTTTAATCTGCCCTGTGAAATTTGGTCATTCAAAATTACTTTATTATTTTAAATTATTTTTTAAAGTACCTTTGTCAAAAGCATCAGTTTAACTTAAAATGTAGTACTTCATACATTCACTCAAATATACATCATTGCAAATACTGATCAGGAATTCATCACAGCAAAATAATAAAACACATTAAAAAAAGATATAAAATCAACACACAATAATCAGTTAGACTAAATAATTAACAGTGACTTTTTAGTTTGCATACCTTTACAATGAATTGTTAGGATTAGCCTAACCTGTAGACGCAGAGTCTAAGCCTCAATTAGTTTTTTGCATACTAGCTATTATGCAAACTAATTTGAGCTAATTAACCTATTTTGAGCACTAAACACTGGTTATATTGGTTTGTCATATGCCTACAAATAACCGACTACCACAAATAAATTCAAATTCACTTACCTTGTGTTTCACTATAGTTTCACAAAATCATTAGCCCAATAGCTGGCATCTTCTGCAAACAATCTTTCTCCAGCATGTGAATTATGACCTTTAAGGCGAGACACGGCAGGCAAAAACAGTTTTTTTTTACTGGTCAATTCTGAGATTTTGAGCTATTTGTCTTCAATAACATGTCTTCTTTCAGACTGACTGACAAAAAGTCAAAAATACATATTTAGGTCTTTATTTTACTACACTTTGTCTGTTTGCATCTGTAGATTTCTCCTAAATTCAACAAAAGTTGGCGTTATAAATCATCACGCTGCTCCGCGATGACTGTCTGCCCCCTGTCATCACATGTTTAATTTGTCTTTATTGTGCAGGGACAGGGCTTAAAGTCAGCATGCAGGAGATCCAAAGAATCATGGGTTCTGTAGCAGTTTACTACTAGAGGTGCAGTCTCTGCAAAGAAGATACGTACAGGCAAAGTGTCTACACATCTCCGCGTCTTCAAGACGGAAGGAAGGAACGATGCAGCATTTCATGTGAATGTGTGATGGTGCTGTTAGTGGATGAGTTAGGCTTGGGATATGCAGCTCTCAGAAAAAGCAGCAAAGTGTTGGGGATTCCTGGCCTTCATGTTACAACGTATCAGAGACACCAAAGGAGAGTAACAGGTTTGGAAACACACTCTCTCTCTCTCTCTCTCTCTCTCTCTCTCAAAGCAGTTTACAGAAATTCATAGCCTACATGTCATATATTAAATATATAGGTGTCACATATATACTATACTTTACTGATCGCGATACATCACACTATATTACAAAACAATTACTTTACACAACAGTTACAGTTTTTGTATAATATAATTACTATACAATACTAAACAAATCTGTTATTTTGGGATCCTAAAGTGGTTGTGAGTCCCTCAGGCTGTGGCAGGCAGATACATATTTAGCTGTCAGTGGAGCTGAAGTCCCTTCTCCTAGGAGAACTTCAAGCTTCTTTTCTGTTGTTAACTTTGGGAAGTTTTATTTTTTTGGCTATTTTCCAAGATGTAAATCTCTTAGTGAAGATACTTTTTCCCAGTGGAGGAGGTAGTGCATCTCTGTCTGACCCAGTTGGTGGTCACTGAGCCTGTATTTAGTCAGGATCTGTCTTCATATCTCTGATAGTGTGAAGATACTATGTCAAATAACAATTTAGTCTACTTTGTTTTCTCCGATGTTCTAAATATTGGTCTTTTGAATGATTCATAATTAGTTTTGTTCTGTTGTGTTGTTATGAACCAGTGCTGATGGGAGCCTTGTTAGTTAGCTTCACCATCAGCTGACTGAGGGGACTGTTTTGTGGGGAAAAGTTAGCCTAAGGCAGCAGCAAGTATGGCCAGCTCCACCTTCAATGAAGGTGCCTCTGCCGTGCTTTCTTTTATGGAGATGTTGTGGCTTCAGAGCACAGTTGTGATGGTCAATTCAATGAGAGAAACTGATCTCAAGATCTTGAAAGCTGAGGCAGTCACAACTGTCAGTGGAAAAAATAGGCACAAGAGTCTAAGCACAACTAAAATACATATGGTGCTGGAATGGACAATTAGACTTTAGAAAGTTGTGGCATCTACGTTTGGTCTTGTTCTGTGTCCATACAACTGTGGATGATACCCCAATGTTAATACATTCATTGAGTTGATGTAGGCCTTAAATGCCTGCCTTTTTATTAAATAATCCATATTCATGAGCTTGAAATATTCTATATTATTATTACTGATGTTTTTGAGCATTTTTTTTCAATAAAAATGTATTAAATTCCACTATTTAAATCTTATAATGCTGTTTTCTGAAAATTAGTTTTTTGTCATTCTCCAGTATAAACATCTCAGCCTATGTAAACCAAACTTTCCAGTTATACACTGAGCAGTATTCTGAAGATATTTACAGAGAGATTTGTTAATAAATCATTTTTGGCCTGATTTATGTGACATTATAATCAAAACAATATGGCGAAAATTCATTTATCTAAGGCTATGGACAGTATATTTTGATTTCCTTGGTAATGAAAGCAAATATCCTGAAATCCCTCTGTAATTTTGATTTCATCTTGTGTGTAAACAGAAAGAAAAAAGAATTTTGCACCTGGAGTTATCATATTTTCAGATCTACTAAAAATATATGCAACATCATGCATATTTAATGAGAAAATGCATAATTTGCATAACTAAATAATAGCTCATTTTTTTTATATAATTATGTAAGTAGTCAAGTGAGGAAGTTTCATGGTTATATCTATTATTTTAAAATGTTACCCTATTCAACTGTAGCCTTAACACTGATAATTACTTTTTGCTGATGAAATCATTCCTAATGAGGACCAGGAAGTGGGCGGTAACTAACCATATTTGGAATGTGTGTGTGTGAAGCAATGAGTGCAATACCACTCTCAAAGTACAGGGGCGCTAGTGAGCACACCTTATACACACACACACTGACTGAAAAATGTGTTTTATGGGCCTATGCTAAAAATCACTCAGGCTCCTTCAGAATGACTTCAGCATTCATTTAAAAGAGTTTGCTTTATGGGGACCTCATTTTTGGTCCCCATACCGCAAGAGGTCCCCATGACGTGACTGATTCATGTCCCCACAGGGTGTTGAATACCAGAAAACACACACACACACACACACACACACACACACATACACACAAACCATGAAAACCAGAGAAGACGGCTGGCGAAATTCAGAAGTTCACGAAAGGTTGGCATCTCGTGAACACCTTTACACAATCACACATTAAAAAGTGCTATAAAAATATTTTTGATTCTGAATACAATGTTGTCAGTGTGTTAATGTTGGAGTCCCGACCCGACTTTAGAAAGTTAACTAGTCGCAAGATTGCGATAAAATGCAGTTGGGTTGTCGAGGTCAAAACACTATATGTAGCAGCTGTGAATCAAGTAAACTTATTATAAATAATGTTATGTCATTTTTTTACTCTTACACTGAATGTTTGCTGCTTCAATCCAGATGAGTATTGAAAAGTATTTTCCGCGACTGAAAAAGGAACGTGTTGAGGATGAGGACCAGCCTGAACCGCCGGTATCAGTCTGAAACAGAGCTGAACAGTCCGACCAGTGTAATTAGTTATGTTATTAATTTCCTCCTCAGTTTTTGATACTTGATTGTATAAAAATAAGTATATAAAGTACATTTATTAACAACATAATGTAACAATAACTTATATCTATAACCTGCCATCTAGTTTCTCTTTTGTAACTGCAGTCTTCTTCACAGAAGACGACAATCAAGTTCACACCCAAAAAAAAAAAAGAAAAAAAAAAAGCCATGTCCATTGTCTTCTCTGAACATGTAAGTAAACTTAAACTCTTAAACTATTTCCGAACAGTTGAACATACACCACACAGATTAACTGCCATGTTAGTCGTGCTGCCAGTGGAAGAATATAGTACACGCACATAGCACAGCTTGCAAACTGTGGCTTTTTTGTCGACAACACGAACGTTGTCAACGTAAAATCCAAAATACTTCCACACCGGCGACTTCAGTGAAAGAGCAGGGGGTTCAAATTCTGTAGATGGGTCTCCTGCATCTGCAGTTGCCATGCTGTCTTTTGACTGGCTGTAGCCAAATTAGAGGAGGTTGACTGACTCGCAGCACTGACCGAAGAGCCAGTTAATTAATTTTTTTTCCGCTTGGCAAGCCGACCGAACGTAACATGGGGGCGTGGCAGCATCGACGATTCCATTTTTTTTTATTCGAAATTCGAGATTGTGACTTAATTTCGGTCAATTTCGATTTAAAATCGAAATCGTGACACCCTTATAAATAAAAAAAAAAAGCAGCTTTATGCACTAATTACTATTTTTAAAAGTGCCCTCAAAATTTCGTTAATACCACTACTTTTTAGACAACAGGGGAAAACACTGTCCCCCAATTATTTTTTTTTAACTTTCTTACACTGGACCAGTCCCATCACTGAATATGGATAAGAAACATTAAGCTCCGACCTAGACTCACAGCTAAGCAGCAGAGGTTACGACCCTGCTCCCCGCCTTCCCTTTGTCATTTTTTCAGATGGAGGATAATTGAATAGAAACAAGATATATAAGACAATAAAGTTCAGCTTCCTCGGAGGTTGTCTGAGAGAGATTTTTATGAGATGGTGAGAAGTTGATGCATCCTATGATTAAATGTGAGTGGCTGATTAGTGTCATGACACTACTATCCTCCATCTCAAAGTGAGTCCTTTTATATCAGCAGCCTAATTATAATGATAATCAGTTAGTCAATGTGTAATTGCCCACACCATTTCATATAATTGCGCTACAATAATGGGCAAGATGATCATTGTGGAGAAATTCTATTTTCAGTTTTAACCTGAATAAACTCCTCATGTTTAGTTCCTCCCACTTTATTGCCTCAACTGAAACACAGTTTCAGGGTTTCGAGGATATTGGATTCATCTTTCTGACAGTTGTTTGTCTAGCTTTAGCGAGAACCGCCTACTTTCGCACTTCCAACTTCAAAACATATATAGAAAGGAGCAGAAATGCATTAACTGCTGAGAAAATGTGATTTATTACTAAATGCATTAACTATAAACCTCCATGGGAAAAACAAGAGTGTTGTTGTTGCTATTCAGGCTCAGCATGACCATTTCTTTTATGAGACCATATTAGTAATATTGGAAAACCCATTTCATATTGAGGAAAACCAAATTATAGATTCAGGCTGGTCGGCAAAACAAACAGAACTGCCATTAGTGAGAGAAAAAAACAAGTCAACAGGCCATTTTAAAAATTAGCAAACAATGGACCATACATCAGCTGCTATGTGATCTGCCTACTTACAATTGTTATCCCCAATCTAAGAATGCTGTATTAGTTTTTTTCAGTGGGCACAACTGAAGTCACATGTGCAAAACTCTGCACAGCAGCAGTTCATGTCGACCAGACTCTAGTTTGTTTTTCATTGCTGAACACAGTTTTCAAAAGTCTACACACTTATCCCATGGCTTTAACCACAACTTGCACAACACTGTGGATTTACAGCACTTTGTTCAAATGCTAACACACTGCTGTCAAAACTGTTAACCACACATTCAAAACAGAATGGATGTCAGCCTGGTGCATTTCAAATACTGCTGATTGCAATTTCAGCTATAAGCCTATGCAGGTGTCTTGTTTTAGACTGGTTAGTGAACACATACAGGACCAGTCAAAAGTTTGGACACACTTTCTCATTCGCTTGAATGGGCTAGGGTTCCTCAACCCAACAGAGGAGTTTTTCTCTGCCTGGAGGTGGAAAGTTTATAATCACCACCCACATGACCAAATGTCACTACTGGAAGCTATATGGGCTGGATGTGGGGATACAAGTCCAGAGGACTGCCAGGGATGGATAAGGCACTCCAGAAGGTTCTTCCCCAGGTGCATGGCAAGAGACATTCGATGTTGCCTGATGCTGTAGAGGCAGGACTAGCCCCACAATTCTTTATTACAATTACGTACCTTTAAAATAAAATATATATCTATTGAAGCAAACTACTGATTTTCATTCCTTCTTGTTTACCTAAAAAACTAGTATAAAAAACATATTATATAGTTAGTTATATAGTATACAATTTAAAAACAATTCATGTGAATGAAATTATCTCTTTTCTTTAAAGAAAAACTTAATGTGTGTGAAGTAAATCGAATTAATCAAACTGTAAAGATTAAAAGTTTCTAATGTCTGTATTGGTGTTTGATGCTAGTGTTTTTACTCTCAGTGAGTTCTGAGTGACAGTGTGTGTTGTCTCGATGAGGATTGTTCAGTGTGTCAAGTGAGCTCAGCTGCACTGAGCCTGTTTTGAGACGTGTGAAGAGTTGTGTTTGGAATGAGTTTTGCAGGTGATGTGAACTGTTTAGCTCAGGTGACTGTTGGTAATGCAGACTGTGGTTAGAGTTTTGCATATGTGGCTTCAGTTGTGACCACTGTTGTTTAGCAATCAAACAAAACTCCAACACTTCATCAGTGCGATGTCCTTCAAGAGTGATGTATATTTAACCAAAACCTCAGCGTTTTTTTTTATTTGTGGTGATCTGTCTGTCAGTCAGTGTTTGCCCAACACTTTGGTCCCAAGCGACAACTACTGACCAGATTTCCAAGAAATTTTAAATGATCCCGAAATGACAAATATTAATGATTTTGAAGACCGACTGATATTTTCTCTAGTGCCACAATCAATCACACACAAAAAAAATGATATTGGTGGATATTACATAAAAATACTTAATTTTAAGCTTTTTCACTAGCACCACCATCAGAGAAACTTAAAACGTTTAGCCCCGCTATTTGTAAAAATACAAGTGTATTGTTTGTTTTCTCTACTACTTTTGTATTGCAGACAGTAGGCTAATTGCTTGGATTATTACAGAAGTTATGTAGTTAGTGTGGCAAAGTAAAAAAGGATGGTGAGAAAGACAGGTCATCTATAAAAAAGGTACAAAGTGAGACATCTACATTTTTTCCAGATATTAAATATGCATTTGCTTTTTCAAAGCTTCAGGATGATAATGTTCAAATTAAAGTGAAAGTATGCACGTATCATTAAGATATATACGGTTCACTTCACTCTCTCTGTTTTGACATAAACCCCACTCAGATCTGTACTACAGTACAACAAACCACACATCAGTATTCACAGATTACATCTAAAAGTTAACATGAAATCACACACAACTTCGATACATGGAATAAGACAATATCCTGCCTATTAATTACCTATTAAAATAAAAGTTAAGAGGAAAAACATGCCTGCACAGGCTACAAACCAAGTGACCTGACAACTAATTATGTGAAATTGGGGGATTTCCACTTTGTCCAAAGCCCTGGCAGGCCCTGTCCATGGTGCTGAGAGTGTGTGTGTGTGTGTGTGTGTGTGTGTGTGTGTGTGTGTGTGTGTGGCATGCAGACCACCTGACCATAATGTAATAACACCAGCTACATTCAGACAAACAAGGTATACAGTTTTTGCCTTTGTAAGCAATATAACCACAACACAGTATGTAGTATACAGTCAATGGTATAGACAACAGCGGTGTCACCAGGAAAGCCACAGAGAGAGCAGAGAAAGAGGAGGAGGGGGTGTTTGACTCACCGGCCATATTTGAAGCTCATGGAGGTCAAGTGTTCAATTATCATGTCACAATTCCCCATTGGACCTGAGATTTTCCATCACAGAGGACAATGATAGTTTGGCCAAGTGTCCAACTCTCTCTTTCGCACATGTCTTCGTCCCATTTAACCATATTTGCAGTCGTTTTTCAACAAAAGTCCGTGAATCTTCCCTCAATCGCTGCAAGCTAGCTAGCGAACTAGTTAACAACTATCTAACTGGCTAACAAAAACATGGATTCTGATATTGTTGGCAACACTAGAAAACTAGTTGACTCTCCTGTTTCTGAATAACGTTGCTGCTAACCTTTCACGGTTTCATTTGTGTGAAGCCACAAAGTTTTTCCAGAGTCATAACCGCTCACAGTTTCACAGGAAGTTACTAATCAACATCACCTGGCTTACGCCAAAGAATTTCTAATATGGGAAGAAGTTCCACTCCCTCGTTACTTCTGGCTTCTGAAATGGTTGCAGTTCCACCAGAGTTCCATATAGGGGGCGCTCACAGGCCAGTGCAGAATGAATGGGACTCTATGGAGCTATACCCCTCAAAATCCAAAAATCCAATTCTCAGGATATAATTTTTTTGTCTAGTAATTTGAATGTTGCATTCGAAAGGGGAGGCTAAGAAAATGCACACTGCTGGGTGTTAGATTTTTTTTAAAGTCGCTTTTTTGTTCTAAAAAGCCTTTTAAAATGTAAATGACGTCATACACAGATACGGCCAGAGATACTGCTTTACGGCAAGCTCTTTTTTCTCTCGAGGCATCGACAACACAGCTGACAGGTTAGGCTCTCCCTGTTAATACCAGGTCAATACACGTGGTAGAAAGAGGTTTGCTAATGTTTTAAAGACCACGCCGAAATATTCACTCTGACATTCTGGCTCTGCTTCGGATGCCGTCAAGTGGGATCTCCGATCGTAATCAGTCCTTCACTGACCAATCAGCATTCATTAGCAGAATGCTAGCGTGTTATGGGCAACAACGACTCAACCTGTAAGAAATCGAAAGGACATAAGTACTCGTTCATTCAACTTTTGACCTATAATCCATGTTGAACTTGCATAAACTACAATCAAATCTGAGATTTCTCAACGACAATCAGGCGAAAGAGACACATTTAGCCGTCTAGCTCCATAGAGTCCCATTCATTTAGCACTGGACCGCGATCACCCCCAGTGGAACTCTGGTGGAACTGAAAACAAATTCGGTACAATGGGGCTGAATAGGGAGTGGAACGGCTTTTCGTAGACGGGCTTTGCTTACACCAAACTGACAAAGGGACTGTTCGTTATTTAATTAAGAGGCCACCGGAGGAGTTTTGTGGCCTCTAACCTAAAAAGACTAGACCCTACCCTCGTCAGCAATAATTCTCCTATGACCCTCCAAAATGATTTGCAAAAGAGGCATGACCCTCCCCTCACATGCAAGTTTGCACATAGCAAAGAAATAAAGATGCCATTTGATTTTTGCAGCCATGAAGTGGATGAGTTAACCTCTGCATTCTCATCTTACACATCACACTCCTCTATTATGGTGTGGTGGCCATTTCAGTAGATTTAATCAACTCAACATTGTTGTGGAAACACAATAACCATGGAAACTAAATGCACACTTCATGCATTACTGCATTACTTCAAATACTAAGTTACTCCTCTAGTAAACTAGTATTCACATGAAATAAAACAATAAAACATTGAGACCATTCAGCAAAGGACACTGGGAAATAACCAATTCAACACTGGTTGCTATGGACTTGTCACTAGGCTTTGTCATTGTATATTTTAGCACATAGGTAAAGGTGCCGAAACTGAGCATTATATTCCAAAACAAATATGTTTATTTTTAAAGCAGATTTTAAATTACATTGTAACAATTTAACAATTCGCCCTTATGAAATCCAATCGCGGCACGGCTGTTTTGGAACGCAATAGACAGACGCCTAAATTCAACTAAAATGTAACGGTGAACAATCAGTGTTCGACCTACAGTCTGTTGAGATGCCTCTCCAAACTCACCATAAAACGTTAAGACACGTTAAGAAAAAAGATCCGTATTTTGCCATAATCCAATGACATGGAAAAAAAGTAATCCACAGCGAACATTAGATCCACAAACAGAGTCACAGTGTATCCAGCAAGGCCGATACGAGCGTCACATTCACCAACCAGCTCCAAACAGGTGAACGAGGCCTCTCCACTTTGCCGTTTAAACAAAGTGGAATAAACTTATACAAGTCCAAATCTACACAAAACCCGCAATCAATTAGTAAGCTGACATCACATTTATATACATTGCATTTAGGAAACCTTTATTGCAAGGTTGGCACGGCAAGATGTCCAGACTAGTGCAACAGTAACTCTCGCTTTTTGCGTCCTGCTGCTCCCATCGTCAGCCAGGTAATATTTTTTTTACTAAAGCAGTATATGAAATCAGATGTATTACCTACCACCATTTAGTTGTTTTGTGTTATTTAAGATATTAATAAACTATCTGGTCGTAATTATTCCACACATTTTTTAAACAATGCAATTACCCTGAGAGCTACATTGATAAATATGCACCAAACAAGCCACTTTGAAATGTTGCTCTTTTCATGAATAAAAAAGTTGGGTAACCCCCCTCCCCGCCCAGACTAAAAAATGTTGGATGACCCTCCCCTCAACAAAAAATAAAAAGACATGACCCTCCCCTATTTTCCTCCGGTGGTCCATTCCATAAATACCAAACGGTCCCTAACTCACATATTTGCAGGCGGTCAAATGTCGAAGGGGCGCTGTTTCACTCCATAAAACACTGATGAAGTGTGCTTATTTCTTGCAACTTCCAGTTGTAGGTTAGTTCTGTGTCAACAAGTGGAGGAATGTAACTGAGTACATCTGCTGAAGTAGTTACTGTTATTAAGCGCAATTTTGAATTAGGTTACTTCCATTTTATGCAACTTTATAATTCTACTTCACTACATTTCAGAGTGATTATTTTAATCCACTAACAGTATTACACAGTAGTGGAATGGGAATGTAACTAATTGTAGCCTACATTTGCTGAAGTAAGCTTTGACATACTTGTACTTTAGGCTACTTGAGTATTTCCATTCTATGCTAGGCCTACTTTATATTTCTTCTCATTTTTCTACTCATTTCTACATTTTATTTCAGAGGGAATACTGTACCTTTTACTCCACTACATTTATTTGACACGCATGGTTACAAGTTACTTTTTTATATTTAAAAAAAAAAACATGATATGCTTAAATTATATGATGGTGGAATGTAACTAAGTAAATTTACTCAGCTACTGTAGGTACTTAAGTACGCATTTGAGGTACTTGTACTTTACTTGAGTCTTTTCTTTTCATGCCACTTTCTACTTCTACCCCACTACATTTCAGAGGGCAATATTGTACTTTTTTCTCCACAACATAAATGACAGCTTTAGTTACTACAAATTAGGATTTTTGCACACAAAACACGTTGTTTATTAAATATGATGTTTTATTATAAATTAAACTACCTAACAATATAAAGATTTATTGGATTAAAACAATGATTTGACAGTTGATTGACAGAACTGTTTTGATCGTTTCCAGTTTCTAACATGTGAGGATTACTTTCACTTTTAATACTTTAAGTACATTTTCCTGATGATACTTGCATACGTTTACTTAAGTAATATTTTCAATGCAGGACTTTTTACTTGTAACAGAGTATTTTTACTGTATTACTTTTACATAAGTAAAGGATCTGAATACTTCTTCCACAACTGCCCAGTAGTATACAAAGTATCTAAAATTAGCTCCATATTGATGAACTACAACATTAAAATGCTCTTACGAGTGATAAAAACAGAATAATGTACTGGTAATGTCAGTATTCTATGATAATATAACATTTTTGATACTTTAAGAACATATCCTGTTGATACTTTTGTACTTTTGCTTAAGTAAAATTTCAAATGCAAGTCTTGTATTGGAGTACTTTAAGTGTTGTACTGCTTCTTTTACTTAAGTAAAAAGTCTGAATACTTCTTTAACCACTGTTGTCAGCACAGAACTAGGACACTGTGTTGATTTTATTTCACCATAATTTTCTGTTTATCAGAATGGGCTTCAGAAAAAGTACGTAAGTAAATTCCATCCAGCCACTGTGGGAATCACCATTTTTAGAGAACCAATATATTAGTATTTTTTTTAATTATTTAAGTTTTTGTTCCTGTTATGTGGTCAGAAAGACAGAAATTGAACCTCCAATATGGTTGGGAGAGTAGCAGACAAGGAGGAAGCAGGCCAGAGTGCTATTATAAAGATGTATGTGGTTGGATTTGGCCCGTTAGTGCTCAGGTAGCACCAAGCAGAGTGGAGGATGCAAAGCCTGTCATTTCCAAAGCCATTCACATGGCACATCATTACACCCAGCCACATGGTAAAACATCAAATTCTTGTGACTTTTAGGCAGCCAATATAAACATCCAGCAGACTGAAATAAGGGGAAATATTGAGTGTTTTGTTGTAGGAGTAGAGCTGGAGGGCCCAAGATGGCAAAGGAATCTCATCCCAAAAAATAGTTGCAATTTAGCACTGAGTGATGTTTGTCTTGCAATTGTATTACCCTCAGTGTTGCCCTGGAGAATATGGCTGTTGTAAAATTGTCATGATTAGTCTCTTATGTTGCTTTCTTTTACTGCATTTGTGTATAATAGCCAACAGGGAGTTAGTACCACAATGTTTTAAAATGTTCCCAATCTTATTACTGAATTTAAATAAGGTTTCCCCCGTTGTATTAAGCAGTATGTTCACTGGACTTAGAACGACATCCTTGAACATGTTGCACATGTTGAAAATGTTCAGGAAGGGCTAATTACCGCAGTGTCTGTGCATCAATCAAGGAGAAGAGATGGATTGTTTTAGGCGTGGCCAATAATATGCAGTAGGTGTTTATCATCCACAAGAAACAGTGGACCATAATTATGCTTAAAGGAGAATTCCAGCCAATTTTTACGTTAATCTTGATCGCTATAGCTACGCGAGTACTTTCGATAGAAAAAACCCCGACCCGAATCAGTGCAGGTAACACGGAGAAGCTGCAGCTACATACTACAAGCGTTCCCTGAGCTAAAACAGCAGTGGTCAGGGCAAGTTTAACAGTGCCTTTGTGCCTCTTAACAGACACAAAATGCAATTAATATGTCTGTGCCACATAGAGCTCAACAGTCCCGCCCCTCCTCTGAGAGACCTTGGGTTCCGGAAGTAAATTTCCCATTCATTTCTCCCATTGACGTCTGGAAAAATCCGTATATAAAGAGTTTTAGACCATGCCTTAGGCTAACCAGGTGGTACGTGACTCATAAGCATACAACGTTATCATTTCGAGTAAAAAAAACGAACAGAAAATCCCAAAAAAGTCAAAGGTACAAGACTGTGTACATATCATCATCTCAGAGCAGAGGAACTACTCATCCCATAAACCACCGCGCACCACTGAACAAAGGAAGCTAACGTTAGTTTAGCTAACAGCTAATTCGGCTAACCGCTAGCTGAGACAGCATGTAATAACTTAAAAGACCCTCAAAATAAAACCTGAAAATAACCGTTAACATATATAACGGCTGTTACGTCAGCTGTAGACGGACTTCTGCTAACGTCAGAAGTGTGGAACAGATCGTGATTCGTGCAGTGTTGTAACTCCTAGTGACGGATCGTGCAGGCAGCACAGATCGGGTACTGACACCCCCCACCAGCATGAGTTCCACCAATCAGAGGCCTCACTATGGGATTGTGGGATTGTTTAGGATTGTGGGTAATGAAGTACTTATCCAAGACATCACGAATAAAAGACATTTATCTCAAAACAAGGGTAGTGCCCCATGAGCATATACAATCGCTGAGTCATGTCAGCATGCTGGTTTTAAGTCTACCATCGACGGTTACGATTTTATGGCTTATACTCCAATTTGTCAATGGAGAAATTGCATTGTATTTTTACTTCCGGAACCCGCTGTGGGCGGGACTGTTGAGCTCTATAAACATGGCCCTTATGTGTCAACAAGATGCGTTTTCAACTCAGACATTGTTTAAATTCACCTACTCTGGTCCCTGTCTCTTTCCTGCCGGTAGCTAGCTTGCCCTGCTAGCTGATAGTCGTTAGCCGTTAGCTGCTAGCTGCCGTCCAGTGAGTGTATTCAGACAGGCGTCTGTGATAATCATCCCCAGCCCAGCACAATCCACGGAGCGGCGGTGGTGTGGCTATGTCCTCCAGAGGACAGGTCATGTCACGTCTTGAAGTGTATTCCCCCCTAACAGTAGTGCGGTAGTAACTGTTAGCTGCTAGCTGTCGTCCAGTGAGTGTGTACAGCCAGATAGCCATTAGCCGCCATTCGGTGAGTGTATTCAGCCATTATTCTATGATAATCATCCCAATAACAATCCACGGAGCGCCCGGTGGTCTGGTGGATGTCCTGCATTGGACAGATCATGCCTTCGCAGCAAAAGGTTTAGATTATTTCCCCCTCAAAATAGGTAATTGAGCACTGTAGTGGATATGACCATATCAGTGACTATGTAACTACATGGAAACAGGATAAACAATGTCTGTGGCTTGCACAGTAATAGCGTTACTGAAGCAGTTGTAGCAGGAAAAGGTAAACAGTAGTGTGCAGATCGGAGCGTAGTGTGTGAAGAGTGAAGAGCAGAGTTGTTTATAAGGGAAGAAGCTTGGAGTAACGCAACTATGGAGAATATAGCAGATATACAACACACAAAGAGCCTTTTGAGTTTCATGGTCGTCCTTATTCATTCGAACCCGAGTATACAGACGAAGAACTAGCCTCACAAGAGTTGAAAAGAACGAGACAGACAGAGGGGAAACGGGCAGATGAACTTGCTGCTCCAAGCGCAAGCTAAAGCTAGCCTTCAGTAACTGGAGGACATAGCAACACCATCGCCGCTCCGTGGATTGTTATTGGGATGATTATCACAAAAGCCTGGCTGAATACACTCACCAGAGGGCAGCTAGCAGCTAACAGCTACTACCGTTTTTTTTTTAGGGGGGGGAATACACTTCAAGATGTGACATGAACTGTCCTCTGGAGGACATAGCCACACCACCGCCGCTCCGTGGATTGTTATTGGGATGATTATCACAGAAGCCTGTCTGAACACACTCACCGGACGGCAGCTAGCAGCTAACGGCTAACGGCTATCAGCTAGCAGGGCAAGCTAGCTACCGGCAGGATCGATACAGGGACCAGGGTAGGTGAATGTAAACAATGTCTGAGTTAAAAACGCATCTTGTTGACACGTAAGGCCCCTGTTTGTTAGGGGGTTGTTCTGACAGAATGCAGAGATTTTACACACAGACAATGAAAGCAGTTTGTGGATTTTGATACAGTGTGGATTTTGTCTGAGCGGGGAATCTCCTGGCTGGTCCGAATACCGAGGCGAGCCGAGGGGGAAGGATCCAAGTCGTACGAGACTCGAGGCGGACAGGCAGGGAAGAGTTCACAGAAGTTTCCACAAGTGGAGGATAAGGCTGGACGGTGAGGCTGGAAGCTTGTAGGTACAGCGGAGGAGGCAGCAGGTCTGAGCGGTCAATGGACAGAAACACTGGGTAAGGATGAGCTCAGGAGAACAAAGACAAAAACTAGGGTGCACAAGACAACATGGACACAACTTGAATAAACTGAGACCTCAGAGCCAAGTTACCACATGGGTGTAGATAACGAACTGGTGCCGAAGAGGTGATCAGCCCGGGTTTAAGTATTGCTGGAATGAATCTTGTAGATGAGCTGCAGCTGTGAGGAACCACTGTGCAGTGTTGATTTGGCCACGCCCCTTGACCTACTTTCCTCTGAACACACCTCCAGCACTCCAGGTGGAAAAACACCGATACACACAGACAAACAGAGAACAAAAACACCCAAAACAGGGCGGAGAGAGAGAGCTGCCCAAAACACTGTTCATGTGGCACAGACATATAAATTGCATTTTATGTCTGTTAAGAGGCACAAAGGCACTCTAAAACTTGCCCCGACCACTGCCGTTTTAGCTCAGGGGACGCTAGTAGTATGAAGCTGCAGCTTCTCCGTGTTACCTGCACTGATTCGGGTCGGGGTTTTTTCTATCAAAAGTACTCGCGTAGCTATAGCAATCAAGATTAACGTAAAAATTGGCCGGAATTCTCCTTTAAGCATAATTATGGTCCACTGTTTCTTGTGGATGATAAACACCTACTGCATATTATTGGCCACGCCTAAAACAATCCATCTCTTCTCCTTGACTGATGCACAGACACTGCGGTAATTAGCCCTTCCTGAACATTTTCAACATGTGCAACATGTTGAAAATGTACAGCTCACATGCACATGAAGATGAATTTACCTTTTTCACTTATACTGTGAAATATCTCAACTTCTACCAGAAAGATTGGCACAATATGTGATACAGACATTCATGTCTCCCAGAGGATGAATCCTAATCATTTTTGTGACCAGGGCAAAACGTCATGTCTGCTAAAATTATGTTAGCCGACATACATATTGTTTTCTTTTGAATTAATTTATTCATCAATTTCCTCTTCCCTACCTGCACATAAGAAAACTGAGAAGAATTATCTCCTCTATCTAATTCACTAAATCGCAAGCTGCTCCACAATACCTGTTTGCAGAAGACTACTAAAATAAAGCACCTGTGCTCAGAAAACCCAAGATGAATAAATAAAACATAACATAAAACATAATGCAGCATTCTGCACCAGATTTAATTACATTGACAAAACTTAAATCATCTGATACATTTTTGTTTGTTTATAACATTTTAAATGCCACATTAAAACGTAAATTGTATTACTTTTAAATTGTATTTAACAACATTGACAATTTGACTTTGCAGGAGGAGTTGGAGTTACCAATGTCAACAAGCAACAGTGTTACCACAGTAACGTATCAGGGCCATGGATTCGATATCTATCTGTTTACTGAGCGCAGCAAAGTGAGTGTTGATGTTATACTGATTTTATTAGATGCCACGCTGACAAATAACATTGAGAGGGTGTGTTGAATCCCATCCGAGTCGTTTCTTCATTACAGGTTTGTTTGATGTCGCTGTTATCTTGATGTTAAATGACAAAAGGTCATGAAAAGCTTTATTGGCAGGCTAATAAAAAAGATAAACAGAGCCTTTCAAGCACAACCTTGCAAGTTTCCCTCCTATGACTCTGAATGAACACACACACATATAGGCTACGTATCCCTGGTTACAGTTTGCCAAACTTCTAAACACTGACACCTTATTTTAGCCATTGGATCAAAACCATTTAATTGCCATTTTAATGGCCTTCCAAAATAAACTGTGACAACAACAATAACATTTCTTTTGCATTATTGACACTCTAATTTATTTAAGTTCTAATTACCTTTTATGGTGTTTATCTTCATGGGTTTCTATTGCAGCCATGTCAAGAAAATGCAAAAAATGTACACAATATGCTACTGACTTTCCAAGATATTAAAGAAAATCTTCAAGATTGCTAAATTCTCTGCATTAGTCTTCTTCCTGAAAAGAAGCAAGTGTCACTTATATTTGTCATATTCATTTTATATAGTATTGCATTACCATTCCGCATCACTGAAGCTATATGACAGGGTGATAACTTGTTTGTTTTGTTGTTTTTGGGATACAGGCTTGACTGCAACAATGAGAGAACTGTTGACCATAGATTAGTGTTTTTGCTGGACTGGATGTTCAAAGCATGCAGGTGTTGGATGGATTTACGGCCTCATTAGTTTGTGTTTGAACAGCAAAGAGCAACAGTGACAGTCTTGCAAAGATTGACCACAACTCTCCCCATGTTAATAGAACACATAAATCAGTTGAGAGATTGAAAGAAAAACAATGTGGCGATGGCGTAGTGATTATTAATACGGCAGTCTATATATCAAATCGTGACAGTGTTGAAGGGATTTAAATTTGCTAAATGATCTACAGCACCTGTTGCCACTTCCTGTTGGACACGCGCACGTGTTAGTTCACATGTCCATTCACTGATGATTGAGTAAACAAGCATTACATCTTTCATACTTATTGTCATTCAGTGAGACATACACCACCATCACATACCAACCACTATGTTTGGAGCCATAATGGATAATCGCCTGAGGACATACAGCCAAACCTATTCCACATCAGCAGAGTAATTGGGTTCAGAGGCAGGGACGCTGCTGGATCCACTCCAGACAGCAAGCGAGCTGTTGACTCACCCTCTTGGTTTATCTGACCTGATGATACTTCGTCCTAACACAAAGCCCAGCAGCATTGTCTTGACTTATTCCCACAGTTTGTGAAAAAAAAGACCTTATCCATACATTTAAATTATACATTAAAAGCATAAGCAAGGTAAAGTAGACGCATTCATCACCAACCTGATTAATTCAGTTAAAGTCATGCCTCTACTCCTCCGTGACAGGCCCTAGAGGAGCAATTATGTCATTTAGAGTAAACAGACATTTATCTCTCTTAGCATAATGATCTATGGAAGAGAGCATTAAAGAAGCAATAGCAATAGTCCTTCAACGCCACAGTCCAAACATTAGAAAATGTTTGCCATTTATTTCTATGAATCAATGAACCTCTTTATGAGGGTAAAATTAATAAAACCGATGTTTTTGTTGTGCGAGTGCTTTGCCTCTGAGAGACATGAGACATACTGAATCATTGAAACAAACCTTGCCATTAAGATGTTTTGCCTCTAAATTTAGGGAAATAACCTTCATTTAAAACACTTGGTGGTAATAGAGAAACCATTATGGCCCTGCACGTTTCTTGTTATTACACTTACAGACACTTCTGCTTCACAAAAAAAATTATAGACTACAATTTAAAGACACACACATTTGGAGTACCACACCAGCATGTTTTAATCTGACACATTTAAAATTGCCATTTCAAATTGCATCCCATTCACCCTCACAAGCTAAATAATAAACAACTGGTGCATTTACCTGTAAATATGGATTTTTGTTCTTATTTCTAGAGCCCTTCAAACACTTCACAGTGAGTTTTATATCTATAATTCATATTAACACACCAATATAGCACAATATGATGCTTCTCTCTGTGCTTTCCTCATAAGAAATGTACATCCTCTGTCAAGTCAGTCCTCTAGCCAGAGCTTAACTAACAGTGATAAATAATGGGAGGATAAAGCCTTTAATGGACCCACTAGAATTGATCAGATGCAGACAGTGCCCTTACTCAGCAATAAAATGACTACATGGTGTGCTGAGCCAGAAGACCGAGCCAGGTGATTTACACAATTCATCACTTAATGAATTAAAGCCTCAAAATAAGATACAGTCTATTAGGCAATTAGAAAGGCCTTTTACCTTTGATTTACTGAGTATATATTAAATGAGCACTTCAGGTTCACCACAGTTTAGTAATGTGTGCTACTGAGCAGATTAAACATTTCAGCACTTGGGGCTTACTTAAGGGTTATATCATTTCACTGCACGTAGATAGTACTCTTTGCGCATCAATTGAACAATCGAGAGTTGTACATTTAGCTGCCATATACTTGATAGAAATTGGTGCCATTTTAACATGGCATTTAAGTTTTGACTTTAAAACTCTGATAAAGTTTGAAATAATTTTTGAGAAGATCACCACACTCACAAGAAAATGCTGAAGTGTAAGAAGGTGAAAATATCAATAGCAGAAGACTCTTTGGAAGACACTATGGTCCAATGCAAGTATTTAATGATAAAAAGCTTTCAGGTAGTAGATCTTTTCAGGGCCTTTGCCCTTTTCCCCATATCTAAGGTACTTTATAAAAGTGCATGTTGAGGGGTTTGTTGTTTGAGAGACTAAAAACGGCATTATTATATTATTGGAAACTTGCTGGGTCTATCTGATTAACAAAATAACTCTTTTACGATAATTAGCTAATCTAAATAAATGTGATAAAATATTTGGTAAATGTTCATTACTATAGTTTGATTAGTTCTACATAAAAGAATGAATTATTTTTTTCTTGTGTTGTGAGCAAAGTATGATGCATCGGTTTTATCAGCTCAAAGCCAGTTACAGTTTAAAATAAAACTAGATATAAAGCACAATGAATAGTTTGTCTTATATGTAATTTGTTGCATATATTAAACGCAGTATGCATTCATACATACATATATTCATATATCATAGCATATATATATATATATATATACGGTATATGAATTGCACTATGCATCCATGCATAGAACCATGCATCACCCCTCTCAACAAAATCTATGTAATAATGCTTCTTTATACACTGTTTCGTACCACATTGTTCCATTTATTAGCCAATGGGAAACACATTGCACAAGGTCAACAAACAATAGAAACCTACGCATGCTTTGAAATGGTGACTCTCCATAATGTAAAATAATGTTTAGAACTCAGCATACCAAATGTCTTTCACGTCTTTTGTTTAAGGATGCTGCTGAAACTTCTTTAGTTGTAATTTGTAACAAATAAAAAATAAAGCCAACGAAGCCAACCGGGGCATGATTGATTACATGGTATGAGTCTTAGAACACTGGACACCAGAATCATTCCTCAGTTTTTCAAAATGTATTTATTGGCTCAGCCTTACTAGAGTTCATTTAGGAGGCACCATAGACTCTAAATATTAATGGGAGGCACACTACTTGCAAAACACTGTATGCTCTACGTGCATCAGTCATTAATTAGCATGATAGTGAAGATGTATACATATTTAATTAGAAAACATGCTTCAGCAGCCACAAAAGCCCAACACCTATTGAAAAAATATGTTCATATCCTTTAATGGAATTAAAACATTACACCCCGACATAAGCCACAGAATGAACAGAATTAAGATACAAAATGAATCAAAAGTGCATTGCATGTTACAAGTCAAGTAAAGGACAAAGATATAAAGTACCAAAAGGACACTTTGACAGGTAAGTAAAGATTAGATATTTCATCTCAGCAACATGTTACATAAGCCTATCTATGACAGATATGTCAAAATATCTGAAAGAAAAGAACTTTACAGCATTCCTCACCTGAACACAGGGTAAAGGAACAAGAGCACTGAAAAATAAACAGGAGCTATAAAAGTATAGATAGCCCTCAGAGTTCAGAGCTTGGAGACATTCAAAAGCAGAGGCGTAATGTGAGCAAAGGATAAGATCTGGACATCTGGTATGTATTTAAATTCATCAGTGGAGCCTTGGCTGGTGGGCCAAACCTGTTTCCATTGTACTGTGTGCACACATGACACCATCATGTGCCTAAGACATGACACTAGAGAGACACTTCTATGGCGTCAGGTTTATCTCATATCTCCCAAGCAATAAAACATGCTCACGAGCAAATTATATCATTTCACACACGCAGATAGTACTCTTTGCGCATCAATTGAACAATCGAGAGTTGTACATTTAGCTGCGAGCATGAAACAAAATTAGGGAGAGGGAAAGAATGGCACCTGCGTATAAACTAAACATCACGCACACAGAGCAGTCACAACGCACCCGCGAGTGGGCATGCACGCTCTTGAGGGTAAACTCTGCTCTTGAACTTGATTGCTGCTTGCTAGAATGAAACTGACTTTAGACACTTGAGGGCGGAAACCAAGGAGGCACTGGCCCTCCTTTAATTGGTCACTTTCAAAGCAATCTCATCGACACCTTAGTTTACCTTGATTGACAGCTATAGTTCAGGAAGCCCGGAGTGTACCGGCCGAAAAACAGTTTTTCTGTCTTTATTAACGATGTAAACAGCACCATGAATAAAAAAAACTGTATTAGTGTCTCTCATCTGTTCTGTTGTTGGGATATGTGCGATGCTTTTGAAATGTCCGTAAATCCTTGCCGATGTACCCTTATTTCTAACATTAGAGCTAGCCTTAGCTAACATGCTATTGTTTAGCCTGGCCAGCCATTCTGATTGATCTATAACAGAAATTTAGAACCAACTAACCAAATACTTATATTATTTTTGGCATGTTTAACTTATTAGTAGAATGCAATCACACATTAATTTTACATCATACACAACGTCATGAAACCTTATTTCTGTTTCTGGATTAATCAGACTGGCTGGCCAGGCTAACAACCGCCATGTTAGCTAAGGCTTACGTTAGCTCTAATGTTACATACATCGGCAAAGATTTACGGACATTTTAAAAGAATGAGAGACACTTATAGAGTCCTTTATTTACAGTGCTATCTTGCACTACATAATACTCTATTGCTCGTCACTCCCTGACTACCATTTTTTTGCCAGGATCATAGTGTATTATGATTCTCATAATTTTAACACATTATAATAATTTCATAATGCATAATAATCACTGCTGTAAGACATTATAATTTGATTATAAGTTACTCTAAGTGGTCATTAGTTGCTTTAAAGGTCCAATATGTAATATATTTACTGTATTTAATCAACAAATGACCACAGTATGTCATCAGATATTAAGGTAACATGCTAAATTGAAATACTATCTTCTCTGACAACAATGTTAAAGCCAGTTGCCAATGTCTGTTTTTATTTTGGCCCGTGTGTTGTTGTCAACTGCCCATTTTGACACCCTGGTTGCCAGACATGAAACGCAAACACGCAAGAACAACGGGCTGCAGCGATAGTATCAGCAACCGAACAAACGGGATTAACAGAGATAGATTCATTCTACTCAACCTAAAAAAAAGAGAAGTGGTAAAACACTGGTAGATATTGGAGATGCATTTAAAAGATCAAGACAGCTTAGAGCCCAAAAGGACGAGTTGGCTAATTTCCTCCTACACAGGTAAGCGTTGAGCTTCATTCATTTCTATCACGGCTACCGTAGTAGGGATGAGCATTGTAAGTCATTTCAACATTCATGTGCTCGCATTAAATTATAAAGAGTACTCAAGTTAGTTACTCGCAAAAAAATTGCGACACAGCTGATGAAGTGATCCCGACTGGTGCTAATGGCACCATGCTAACACGCTAACTGCTAACGTTACCGGAGGACCACTGCTGCTTACAACCACCATGACGGACATATGACAGAAACCGCAAGTTTGACTTCCTCATAATGGAAACATGCAATTTAACTTTGGCAAAACAACCGTGTAGCCTAATTTGTTGGATTGGGACATAGCTTCAAGGTTATGATATGTTAGACAGTATGATTCCCATTTTGTTACAAACTGGCATGCAGCCATAATGTTTAATACAGTGTATAGACAAGCTGTATAACGGGGTCTGAAAAGTAGTAGTACCGAAAATCTCACCCCTGCCGAAATTATTCCCCCGCTTCTGTTCAGCGGCCGGAGCCGACAGATGGTGACTGTGCCCTGGGTACAGACGACCACAAGGTTGCGGCCTTTTTAGCGGTTGTTGCAGCAACGTTAAGCCGAGAAAGAGTGGCTGTCAGTCGGGCACTAAGCTCCACAAGGTCGCGGTCTTTTTAGCGGTCATTTTTATGTTTAGCCGATATGAGGTGACTGTCAGTTGGGCACAAAGCTCCACGAGAGCACGGGCTTTTATAACTGTAAACATAGCAGCATCTAACAACTCCGCTGTGCTGTGGAGTAATGTCTGGCAATGTGTTATTATGATCATTGTTATAAAGCATTATGATTATTCACGGGTGCTTATAACTATACTTATACAGCGCTATAAGCAGATTATAAAGTCATTATAAATGTGTTTATAATGAATTTTAGACAAAGTGGCCGACAATTATAGTATTATGATACGTGACCTTATAAGTCATTATAAAAATGCTTTATAATGTGTTGATTATAGTTATAAAGCATTATGATTATTCATGAGTGCTTATTACTATACTTATAGAGCTTTATAAGCAGATTGAAACACATTATAACTGTGTTTACAATGCATTATAGAGACAGGCTTCATAGAAAGTGTTTTGCAAATTTTAAAATGCATATGTTTAAAAGTTGAGCACAAATGCAAGATGAACATGAACATTTTTAAAAAAAATCAGAAATAACCTCTATTTGCTTTGCCATCTCAAGAAATCACAGGGGTGGTGATGGCACAATGGCGCAATGGGTATGACACATACCTTTGGTGTGGGAGATCTGGGTTCAATTCCCACTGTGATACATCAACCGTGTCCCTGAGCAAGACACTTAACCCATAGTTGCTCCAGAGACGTGCAACCTCTGATATATATAGCAATTGTAAGTCGCTTTGGATAAAAGTGTCAGCTAAATGACATGTAGTGTAATGTCACATGACTCCTCAGCTTATATATTAGTGACTTGAGTGAGAGAAATTGTGCCAGCTGGCAACATCTTATTCTGCAGATCTCATAAAGCCTTTTTTAAAGTA
Source organism: Sander vitreus (assembly GCF_031162955.1). Lineage (NCBI taxonomy): Eukaryota > Metazoa > Chordata > Actinopteri > Perciformes > Percidae > Sander > Sander vitreus. The sequence goes on from NC_135863.1 coordinate 14,492,819, forward strand.
TTATGTAATTGTACACTCCCCTTCATTGCTGTTGCAGGACTCTCGTGTGGAATTACCTGCTAAAGTGGCCTTCCCCTTATATAAATGAAGCACATTTAGCCACGTAAGCAAACATTCACAGGCCGGACAATCAAAGCTTGAGACTAATTTGCAATAGTGTGTTTGTAGCAGAGAACAAATAAAATTCTGACAAACCTCTTAATGACGCTGTCTTCTACCATCGCCTTTGATGATTACACCCTGTGGATCAATTAACTGGATTTTGCAGATATTTAAATCTCAAATTACTCTGTATTTCCCCTGGTTCTAATAAACATTCCTATTTAAACTGTACTGCAGAACCACATAAAGCCCTCTTTGTAAACATTATGCCTTTACTAGGTCCATTAAAGAGGGTGGAAATGTATCATGTTTTCTTTTACAAAGATTAACTGTTATTCTGCCATTTTCCTTTCCACTGTGGGGTTTGGGTGGGATGTAACACACCAGAAAATCCTCAACCAAATATAGGGCCAGTTAGCTTTAAGAGGATATGCCTTTGCGTAATTATTCTTTATTAACTAAAGAACAGGAAGCTTCGGAGTCTCCTTGGACGGAGAACTGGGATAATTGCATGACGCAGATTCAAGTGGAACTTGGAAGCTGATTAAGTCAGTCATAAACCTCTCATATCCCACTGCAACTTGCAAACAAATTTAATATTTTTTAAATGCATGGATTAAACTCCAGATGTTTCTGTTGAATGCATATTAACTGCTGCACAAGATTAATATATGCTTAGAATAAAAGATCCTAGTGCAGAGCCACAAGCTCAATTAGTGGAGCATTCATGAAAATGAACACTCCTCATGTTAGTGTGATAGCATTGTGACAACATTAATGAAACGGTTTACTTAATGAGGAATACATTAGCGTTTTCTGCACATTCATAGCTGGCAATGAGCTCCAGAATAATAATGAATCATTATTCATTATTATTGATGAATATATGATTTCTGTGCAACACACTCCTGAACAAATGCTTTGTTTCCTTCTACATTTTTGTTTTCGTTAACCAACCAAGGTTAATCTTTTAAGTGCTACAAAGACAGAGCGGCTTCACAATCAATACAAGATAAACTCTTACATCTGGAAACAGAAATTGTTCATCTTTCACATGGCTTTTGCAGTTAACAGTTTCCTTTAAGGTCATTATCACTGAGCCTGTATGTATTCTCACATTTGAAAGGCAAAAGCAAGACCGGCAAAGCAGAGTGTACATAAGCCTCTTGTTGATGTGCTGAGAAGGCAGTTGTGTTGGTGTGAGAAAGTCCCCCATAACCTGAAGGTTACTATGACAGCAAATGTGTCCATCCTTGAGATGTCTTTGCCTGAGATGCTGGACCTCTTCAAATACATTTACAGTGCTAAACATGACAAAGTAGCCACAAAACGATTATATTTACATCATTAGCATTGCCTGCAAACGGCACTCTTGGTTAATAACATAAGTCATTTGGCACACAGAGCAAACCACCTCATTGAAAAGTACCTTGATTTCATCTGAGACCTCTGGTGAATTTCACTGTACAAACTATAAAAGAAATGAACATTTACTTCTATTCAGAGGTAGCATCAAGGCTCCAAGGACACAATTTGGCTGATAAAAAGAAAAACGATAAAATACGGAACAACACATTCAACATGTCCAAGGCAATCACCGCAGAATTAAAAGCATAAAGTGTGTTTCAAGTGTGCCAAAAAAGCTTTTTGATCTTTTTAATTTCACGGTGTGTGTTTTGGACAGGACTTTATTCCATTATATTTCTGCTCATCGTCTTTTATCCAAAGAGCATACCTACAGTATCTCCTTGGATGAATGAATACTTTTAATACGATGAAAAGGCAGGGATTGCTCAATGACACCTTGACAGCATATTAGGCCATCATGCCATCCATAATCTCTTAATGTTGAACACCACAAATCTACAGTTCTTTCACTCACACTTCATTCATAACAGGCCTCGAAGTTATTCTGAAGAGGCCTGTTGCTGAAGAAATAATTGCACAATACACCAGTGCATTCATATTCAGGAGGGAAAGTGGCAACAAACTAAAAGCTTCCCATTTTATAGTCCTGGCTGCTAGCTGAGGCGCACCACGCACAGTATATCATAAAATGTACAACTGATACCCAGCAGGTAGCATTATCATCAGCATTTAGCAAACAAACTACTAACTTCATATTACCACAGACACTAATAAATAATCGTACAATCAACAATTGGCTTCAGCAAATTGGATTTGCATTTTTCTTTTGAATGACCACCATGATTACATTTCATGTAAGATATGGCAACGCTATTTACAACTTCACATAAGCAAATTTACAGTTTCTTTCTTAATTTAAAAGAATTGTCTTTTAGCTGGCTTATGGCTTTAAGTTGTTGAAAGGATGCTTCAGTTCTGGTCTGGGAGATGCTATCAAAACTGGCTAACAAACTAACAAACTAGCATTGAGGGAGTTCCTGTCAACCACACTGAAGCCAAATGTGAGAGATGACACGGTCATGCATCCACATGCTGCTTATGTGACTTTGAATGGAATTTGTTTTAAGCAAACCAAATGCTCCCAGAGCAGACATGGCTAACACAGAGACAAGTTGTGTCTCCAATTGCACAATATCATTTTGTGGAGCATTTGGAGAACATTTTTGTCTCCATATTTCCCACAACACATTCATGACAATAGCGTATCCATTTTAACATCCATCCAATCTATCGTGGCCTCAAAGCCACAAGATAGAAATTCCTGTCAAAGACTTAGCTACATTGTGGTTTATGAAGGTTGTTGCCATCTTGGTTCTGCTTGTTAAGGGCATCCAATGCCGTCGGGGTCTCCTTCTGTTCCTCTATGGAGCAGTTGGACACTGCATTCGCCATGATGCAGAACTTGCGGAGGAGGATCTCCCTAAAGAGCAGATAGACCCATGGGTCCAGGATCTGGTTGAGGGAGGCCAAGCGAATCGCTGTTAGAAAAAAGTTACAGTCTAACTGGACGTCCCTGGTTGAGGTGTGATTGGTGGTCACTGCTGTTAAATTGCAGTCGTGGGAGGATACCTGATTGGAGATCATCCTCAGCATCAGCACCTAAGGAAGGAGGCAGGCACACACTGTTTGTACCAATAGCGGATAATGAAGATAAATTATATTCTTCAGTGCGTTGATTAGTGATTTACTTTTTTTTTTTTTTTTTACTTCCTGAGAGACAATAGTTTGAATATTTAATGTCACTAATCTTAAAACAATCCTGAGTAGCTATACTGTATCAAGTGACTAAAGGAGAAAAGCATAATGTTCACGCTCTAGGTACTCACTCTCTGACATCATTGCTACCACAGTGCTATGGCTTCTATTAATATCCTTGGTGGGACTATTTAATATGTGCCTAACAATGCATGACCTCATAGCACATGAGCAGACCCCCCAAACAGGACTCGGATAAGTGGATTGCTTCTTAATGGAAAATGGTAGGATTTCAAAGGAATCATACATGACAGCATGTATCTGACTGGTAAGTATGATTTGTGTGTGTGTGTGTGTGTGTGTGTGTGTGTGTGTGTGTGTGTGTGTGTGTACGTGTGGGGCAGAGAGAAAATGAGTAAAAAAGAGGGTGACTGACTTAATGAGTGATTGAGGAAGACAGAAAATGTGTAATGTGTGCAGCGTCTGTTCTTGCTTCCTTTCGCTGTCCTGCCAACAGGAGATGAAGCATCTCCAGAGATTCAAAGACCTGCAGCTGTTTGTGAGAGGCAGCTGACAATAAAATCCAATTAAACTGTGAATTGTGACACTGGACAATTTATCATATTAGTACATGGGCTTTTACTGTATGACATTATAAGGGAAAATAATTAAGAATACCTATTTTGTATGATAGCCTCACTTTTATTCGACCATAATGGTTGTATGCTGTAAGAAATGTAAAGGGTGAAGTCGCCCATAGAAACATACCAGCAGAGGAGACCAGCATATAAGGAGGACGCACATAATCCCTAACAGCTGAATGACGGTCTCCGTGGTGAGCCGTTCCCACTGCTTTGAAGACTGAGACGTGCCAGACTTTGTTTTACACCGCATAATTAAGCCCCGGATCGTCACTACATTGCAGGAAAGTGTAACAAGCAGAGAGAAAATCCCAAGTACAGCGAAAGTGATGGCAAAAAACATATTGCCCGGGACTTCCCTCTCCCCCGTGCTGATAAAGCACCAGGTGCCCGGCCACTGGCGTGTGTATTCGCCGACCCCGGCAATGGGCAGCAGCGCAAAAAGCAAAACAAGACACCATATGACAGCCAAAGTCTGCTTTGTCACACTTGTCTTCATGTGGTTGGAGTACCAGTGGGGATTTGTTATCGCCATAGCCCTTTCAATTGCCATGGCGCTGGCCAAGAAGAGAGAGCACAGGCCAAACGTTGTCATGCACACACCGAAAAAAGCGCACAATTTGCCCGATGAATCTATACGCTCCCATTTCAGATCAGCTCTGTAAACTGATATTACTATGGGACTTGTCAAAAGCTGTCCGAACAGGTCAGTAAACGCCAGCGACCCGATGCAAAGCAAGAACGATTTTTTCCTTTTATTTTCCTTCTTTTTGTAAGAGATACACACCAGAATGAGAGCTAATGAGTTGCCCACTATACCAGTGATCATCATGGATATAGGAAAACCAACTGATACATATCCACAACTGGAATTTTTGGTGCCATTGTCTTCGCGCAATGATTTGGAGACGTTAAAGTCCAGCATCTTTCCAATTTTGGTTTGCAAGCCCTCCAGAAAATCACAACTGTCCGTAGTCATCATTTCGGAAAGGATAAGCCTATATGCATCAGATAAACCATGTGTGGGTCCGGCATACTCTTGCGCTCCAACTGAATGCAGTGCGTAAAAGCGCGACGGGTCCTTTCTACGCGCGGGAGGCGGGACTACCTAGAAAAGCGACCAGAGGAAGCAAACAGTAGAGGCACATGGTTTTAAATACACTTACTAAAATATAAACCGGATTTTTGAAACTTTGTAGGACATCTACAATGATGATCTCAGTTCATTGACTTCCTATTTATAAGTACGGCACTTTAGATACGTGTAACACTATCGCAGACGCACCTGCTTTGAACCCACATGCCAACATCTTGACGAAGTGAGCACACGGGCGGACTCGTCTGATTAGATAGGGGAATAAACAAACCTGCTCTGCGCCTCTTAAGCAGAGAAAGCACTGAAACATTGTCCTTAAGCACCTGACTGTTAAATTAAAAGTGGGATGTATTAAATAATTCGGCTACCTCCGGTTGGTGATCATTATGGGGAAATTCACATTTATTGGAAATTGGTATACATTATTTCTAAAACAAATCTAAGCCACTTGAGTTTAGACTCACATTATGAAAATGTCCACATTATATAAATATTAGGCCTATGTACCTACCAATAGGCTACGCGTGCTGTTATTTTTTCCCCCAGCACCTTGAGCCAACCTATGCATCTGTCCAAAGATTTGCAGTAAAACAATCAATTTTACCCCATTCGAACGTGGTGGGCTTTACCAGGCCCTAGAAGTAACAGGCGTTGGGTACTATACTATTGATCAATAGGACTTTTGGCCTGATGTATCACCAATGTATCGATCCATCCGTTGAACTCAGCATACCAGTAGGAACAGTGCCACCTGTTGACCACAATGAGAACGACAACACTACGGCTTGGAGCCCATTGTCCAGTATTCAACTACTGAGTACTTAAAACTAAGTACCGGTAGTTAGGCTTTTAATAATGAACTCGAGGTCGAAATTAACCAGGCCATACTTTTTATCATATCGTCAGTCAGATGGTGAATCAGTAGCTCTGGTGGAGCGAGCTAGTGTTTATATGAGCTACTAAACCTTTAGCTTAAGGAATGCAAATAAAGACTATTTTAATACTGTAATAAACTAAATAGTAACCGGCTGTATCACATGAAAACTAACGTTACTTTAGAGAACTGTAACTTAGTAACGGTTCACGTTACGTGTCATTCCATGGACTATTAGCAAATTTACCATCAACCAAACACTGAAGACATCTTATATCACTGTAACGTAACATTCACGTTACTGTTACCATACTTGATTCAAATCGCTATACTTTAAATAACGGCTAAATAGTGATACAGGGATTAATCAAACATGTCAGATTTAGCAAATATTTAAACAGTGCTACATGTGGCCTCTCCAGACTAGGCTACTTGGCTTAATCAAACGCACGACGAAGGAACAGGGAACAATGTCGACAGGAGTTTATTTACACGTGTACATTTGAGTTGTTTCACCAATAAAAAGCCTGTACTACCACATTTTACCATGATCGGGATATACTACTGTATGGTTGTAATTCTGGATGTACTAATCTGGATCACGAATATCAGCCTTTTCTTGATTTCATTTGTTTCCCAAGTGACAAATGAAGAGGAGTAACTTGGAGTGGTAAAACAGGTGACAATTGTGTAATGAATAACTAACAATAGACACCTAAACCAAAGAATGTTGAATTTACGGCAACTTAGTTAAAACAAGCAATATCAAAAAGTAAAATACTTACCGTGAAAATAAAAAGCAAAGTATGTATTTATCAAGAAAAAAACAAAATTCATAACTACATCCCGTTACTCTAAATTGGGGCTTAAGTACTTCACCTTTTATTTTAAAAATTAAGAATTTATTTATTAAAAAAATAAACTAACAATCTCAAATGTTTCCTGGGGGCAAAAAAAAAAAAGTAATCAAAAATGTTTACTTCAATTTCCTTACAGATGAGTAGAATAAAATGTATTGCCACGAAGATATTCAGCAGAATGGGCTTAAAATGGCATAAGCCTCTTCACAGTATATTTGACTTCCTTGTGGGAATATGTTATGTTTATTGGACACCTGCAGTTACAGACACTTGTCACAGATTGGGGTGTATGTGGTTTTAAAAAGGGAGCTTGTAATGATGGGTAACGGCAGAGAGGAGTCATGTTGACGTTGCCTTTTTTTTTTTTCTTTTTTTTTAAAGGGAAATGAGACTTTTCTATGAAAATGGACAGCATATTGAAATGATGTGGTTGTTTTCCTTGCAACACAACATGCACTTTTCTACTTAGGTTCCTATTCTTGTTTTAAAGGCTGTAATAAAGTTATATCTTTTTTGAACTGGAGTCAGAATGGGAGGATCCAGAGGACTGGCCGCGGCGCCTGAAATCACACAAACACCATGGGAAGAAAAACAAGGTCAGCAGGCTCAGCTATTAACATTCACTTATGCATACTTGAGACAAGTACAAGGTCAAAGAATATATTAAAAAAACCCCCAAAAAAACAAGTTAACAAGGCAAAATGTGAACATATTTCTGTAAATCTAAATTCCAATAAGCGAGGCGACAGATGGCTAATAATAATCAGTGCCATTGTGGTATTCCACAGAAACCCAAACCTTTCGGACGAACGTGATCTAGAACGCCTCCGCTTTCTCTCTCCAGATGAGGACCTGGAGCGACTGCGCTTCTGTCCCCTCTCAGGTGAGGAGGAGGGTGAGCGGGACCTCTTCCGGGGAGAGGAGCCCTTTCCAGACTTGGAACTGGATCTTTTGGAGGAATAAACCAAGCATTGAGGTCAGTAAGGTCAAGACAGTTTCATCAGCGTGGGTATTTATCAAGCTTCTCTGATTAAGACCATTTAACTATGGATTAATGGAACTGAGAAAACGAAGAAAATGTTTGGATTCCTTCTGAATATAATAAAAGCCAGTACCACTGCTGAGAGATGCTTGATGAAGACCCCAGATGTCTATTCAGACTTTTCAGCCACAATAAAATTGTTCAGGTAGTCAGACTGTGTACTTTTATAGTCTTGGCCCTAAATTAAACTTTAAATAACCCTACATAAAATGATTAATAACCGTTGGGGCAGTTTATGAAATTTTTTCTTATGATTTCAGACCAAAATTACTATCTGCAGATTGAGAAAGAGGACTTTAGTGGAGTAAGCACTATCCAGTCTTTGTTTAAACTTAAGCTAGGGAATGGACTGTTCTGGAGCCTTCAGCCCCATACACACACTCTCTCTAAAGGGAGAGAGTGTATGTCACCTCATTCACCTGGAATGGGACCTCGAGCGAGATCCAGACCTGGAACTGGATGAGCTTCTAGAGCGGGACCTGAAAGACAAAAAACAGAACCTTTCCAATATTTTCTGAACAAGAACAATAGTTTAATGGTTCACACGGCACCGCACAGATATATTTAACTGAATTTAAATCTTGAGTATTTGAGTAAAACTATTCTTGCCTTAATGTATAGCATAACTGATGAGAAAAAAAACTGTATGTAGACTAACAAAATATGCATAAGGGGGTTTGAAGAAATAACCCAGAAAAAAGGAAGACAACTAAAACCTGTAAAAAAGGTAACAAGTGCAAACAGAGAACCGGAGTGCATTTCAAGACTACAATATGAAGAATGCATTGCTTCCATCTAAAGTCATAGGCGTTTTTAAAACAAAAACATATTATCCAGAAAAATAATTCAGTCTGCACATTTAATTTCTAACACCACAGAAGCGGAGGGGTTGAGAAAACAACAAATCAGCAGAACAGGACATGAAATTGATCATTAAATCAGAAGGAAGTTTGAGCTGATACTGACATTTTGCCCGGAGTTACCCTTGACCTGTACCCTTTTACCTGGACCTCGACCGTGAACTGGAGCTGGAGGAGCGCGAGGATGAACGGGACGAACCCGAGTGGCTGCCCTTTTTCTTAGCTGGCTTGTCCTCATCATCACTGGAGTCCAGGTTGTACTTCGACAGGTCTCCCTCATCGTCTTCTTCTTCTTCATCATCATTATCATCATCCTGGAGAAGAAGTGTTTAATATTACATTGTTATTGGCTAGCATTATAGAATTTGATCTTTTGAATTGCCAGCTCCAGCCACCAATCTTACATCCAATTTGTATTTGGAAAGGTCACCCTCTTCCTCATCTTCTTCATCTTCCTCGTCATCTTCACCTTTTGCTACTTCTTTCTTTTCAGTTTCTTTTGAGGAAGGTGTGCTATTGCTCCTTCCACGGAACTTTTTCTTTTTCCTACCAAACTGTAACATTGAAAAAAATAAATAAATCAAGATTCTACCTGCCAAACATGTGTATGCTTACAGTATGTCAGTTGAATGTGTTACCAAATATAACACTTTCAGGTATGACTCACTTCATCATATTCACCATCAGATTCCTCCCGTTCAATGTATTCGACATTCTCCCTTTCATTGAAACCTCCACCATAACCTGAAAGGAGGAAAAAGGCAATCAATAACTGGTTTTCAAAAGCACACAAAAAACTGGAAAACTATACATTTGTCGGGATACCTGTCCTCTCTTCAAGCTTGGCATATTTCGGTGTGTTACACATGTTGCACTCTGACCTCCTAGCCCAATTGACATTGCCGCATCTGTATGAGAACAGGAGGGAAGGTAAATCTGTAAAATTGACACATTTAAATAAGATGTCGAACAAAAGTCTATGTCTCAGCTTATTAAAATGCATAGTTTGCTTATGTATTCCACTCTTTTTTTTTTTTTTACTTGCTCCAGTGTCTGGTTAATCAAACATTTTGGTAATCCCTTATTATTTACGATCCCCGTACGTTTTGCATTGCCAATCATTTGCACTGAAGAGGCCTCTACTCTTCTCAGCCAGAGTTTTCCCAATCTCTGTTCCTCCAGCTTTCATCATCTTTGCCTCTGTGGTTTTCTCTGTGGAAGCAAACCAATGTTTTTTTTTTAGTACAGCGGAATTTTGACAGGATGTTACGTTATTAAGCTTCTGCAAGATATATTAATTTGCATAACAGGACTCACCCCGTCCACATCTGTTACAACTGGTTCTTCTAGCAAAGTTCACGTTTCCACACCTGCAAAAGCAAAAACAATATGACTGACATTGTAGATGCAGATAAGGCTTAACTTGTTATCTCATCATTCAGGCATAAGCTGAGTGTGCTACAAGCAAGAGTAGTAGTTTAGGTGTATTTATTTTTCATGTGGCACACCATTAGCTTGTAACGTTAAGTCTTTCGTTGGACAGCCTGTGTCAAAAGCCTTTCCAGTGTGCATTTGACAACTGCAGCTGGCCTGTCTGTCACTTAAGACGTTTATAATACAACATGATATTGCAGACTAGCTACCTAAGTTAGACTCTACGCTCATGACAACTTGGCTTCTACAACATTGTAAACACCACCCACAATAGCGAGTGTGGACTCTCATATGACCCACAGAAGCTAACGTTAGATAGCTTGCTATCTTATAAGTCTGCACACACTGACAACCTATATTAAAACTCCCTGACACGTAAACCAAATAACGTCCCCTTAAATGAACAATTTATATGACGTTTATTTTGAATATAATGCGGATAATGAGGTAAAAACAAGGTAAAAGTGAACTAGTTTCCTTAGCTAACGTTAGCGTGAAATGCTAGAAGGCCTAAGCTAACGTTTGCACGTTAGCAAGACCAGCAAATTCAGCAAACATGCGGTTACATTTAGCCCGCTAGCTAGTTCGTAAAATGGTATTGTATTCAAAATGTCAGGAGCACTTACTTTTTATCAGGACAAATCCAGTCCCCGTCGCTAACTCGAAAACTCTTCCCTGACATGTTTGGGCCTGTTAACACTGGCTCGTTGGCAGGGTGGTGTTTCGATCGTGGTGTGGTCAGTAAGTGTTCATGCGCCTCCTCCCTCTAATGATGCATTCAGGTGCTTTTCGGTAGAACTTTAAACTCGCCATTCTCTGCTCGTAATTTAGAAACACGTATTGTGACATATTCTGTGCACGGTGAAAACGGCCCACCATTGTGTTAGATAGGTTTTGGAACACCAAAACCACTTTGTGCAGCAGTGTAAGCACACATGTAACCTATTATTCTGTACATAACCTAACGAATAAGGATCACACTACGGCCGTTCTTTGCTTTCCGTGTTCTAAATCAATTAAATTCGGATATATATCAAATGATCCCTTTACTACAAGTTTTTATGAAACTATTGTCACAAAATGTTTTGATAAAGTTCCATATTGCTTCCATCGTCACCTGAATGCAACATGGGACAAACCTGTTTTTCTTGAGAAAAGTTGTACCATGCAAATAAAGTATAATAATCCCAAGATAATAGTTTCCTGCAAATGTGGTGGTATACTATTAGGCTTACTAGAACCTATTAGGTTCAGTTTTTCTCAATCAATAAAAGATAACAGTAATACGTTAAATATTGTGCAAATATCCCAGCAAATGCCCAAGTTCTTGGGAATGCAGAGATGATATACAGTAGGAATGTGACTATAAAACTACTTTTAGATACCAGACACACTTTACATCCCTTTAGGTATAGCCTGCCAGAAAACCCTCTTTATCAAATAGCCTATAGTTTTTTTTTTATTATTTAAAAAGAGGACATGATGCACTTTGTTCCAATCCACATTTATTCATAAAGCACATTTAAAAACAACAGTTGACCTTTGTACAATCAAAGATAACAACAAACACAAAAAACACAAAGACCAGTTTAAAAGACAAAATGACAATAATATACAAAGGCAACTATCATAGTGTGTGTGTGTGTGTGTGTGTGTGTGTGTGTGTGTGTGTGTGTGTGTGTGTGTGTGTGTGTGTGTGTGTGTGTGTGTGTGTGTGTGTGTGTGTGTGTGTGTGTGTGTGTGTGTGTGTGTGTGTGTGTGTGAGCTTCAGCATTCTGGACCAACTGCAAGCGTGTAAGAGAGGCCTGGTTGTCTATTTACAACCTGCACCTTTGAATACAAAGAGATGGAAGACATTGAGACTGAGACAGTGGATGTCCACATGACAGTAATTTAGCTCATGACTAATTTAAGATCCTTTTTAAATTATGAATAATCCAAATTTAGCATACGGGATAAATTAGCCTTTAGGGCTTTCTGCCAGAGAGGGTTTATTTTAACCCAAACCAATATCTTTTCCTAAACTTAACCAAGTAGTTTTGTTGCCCAAACCCTAAAAGGTTTCTGGCAGAAAGCCGTGAAGGAAATATTCTCCCATGTACCCAAATTTAGGGGTTTGAATTGAAATCCTGATTTTTTTAGTTCTGTTTTCTTGCAATACCAGTACTAGCCACTAGATGGCAATTACTGCCAACGTTTAACGCTACACATGTTCATAGACCCTCCTGTTTTGTTTTGGTCTATGTTGTCTACTCACACGTTGCCAATGATTATGCTTTTTCATCTAAATCAGGGCTGTGCAAGGTTATGGTGTGGGAAAAAAAAGTAACTTCAAGAGGGCTGGAATGTGTGTGCTTACACGTACTCTCTGAATTCCACATACAAATGTATCTCACATATGTATATACCGTAGTAGTCTCTTGAATAATAGCTAATTAAATCAGGAGTAAATATGATAACATTTTGATTAAAATATATTTTTTGAGTTTTGCATCTATGTGCTCTTCTTTTACTGTCACTGTCACAAAGAAAAAGAGAGCTCATTACTGTTTACTTGCCAGTCAAATTTTGAGAAAATCAAATGTACTGGACACACACCGTTAAGCTTTTAGGACAATTGTTTCAGTACAGTAGCCTAAATGCCAGTTATGTTGTTGCCTTGTAAGTGAACCACTGTGGTTGAGTGTTCCCTAAGTCAAACTTGCACGCAAAAATTGTGATCTTTACATCTTACAGGTGCTTCAAAAGATCTTTGATACTATGTGGCAGGTGATAATAAGATGATATGCAGTGTGACATCCCTTTTATAGACATGTAAGCCCTGTAACACTTGACAGTAGTGACTTAGTTATGCCTAAATTGTTGGAGATGTCTGCCAGTAACATATATATTAGTTGAGGTTCAGTAAAGCACTGATCTCTTACAGAATATCTTAAAACGCAGAACAGGCAGATAGTCCTCTCATGGTTTTCCAGTGGTCTGTGCTGGAATAAAATGAGTATAAGGAGTTTGAGTTTATGCACAGTAATAAATAAATCTATGTCGGCTCTTCTGTTGAAAGATCTGGCAGAGGGCTACAATTCATGTTTGTGATATTCACATATGAACCATTGTCATTTGTGCAATGTAATCCCATACCTATTTACTGTACAAACCAATATGCATTGTAGGAATAAAAACCCTAATCATCTGAAGTTTATTCCCCTTAGTTCTTTAGTCTCAAATTATAATATCATTAGATACCTTGTTTTTTTGTGTGCAACAGAACTGTCAATCAGATTTGACCTGGCAAAAACAGGGTCAGACACACAAGGTTTCATAATTCATTGTGAGATCATTTTACTGTCCTTAATGCCAGGGTAGTTAAGATGCAGGAAATAAAACACCATATGTTGTTGATATGTAAATGATATTAATAAAGGAAGAAAGAAAGGCTTGCAGTTATTTCTTATGTGATAGTACTTAACAAAGGCTAAAATGTAGGTACAAAGCAGAGCTTAGGCTGCTAGAGAAAAGTCTTGTTTAGTTCACCCGTCCTTGTCCACCCAATCTGCTGTCGGTCAAAGTCAAAGACTCTTGGAGGTCACTGTCACAGCTGGTCCATGAACCTGAGGCCACACAAGCAGCCATTTCAGTTTTTCAGCTGGAGTCTATTACTTTCTTTTCTCGGCCCTCTGTTCTTTTTGACAGGGGTGAAGTGATTGTTGATGCATGTCATTTATGTCTTGGACAAGATGGGGTTTATTCAATTGAGTACACTCAAGATGAACTAAACAAGACTTTTTAATCATACATTGTTTTAATCATCATGTATCTGTTAGGGAGACATGCACATGATTTATGAGCAGGGGCCAGCAAATATAAGGTATCAGAGGCACATTTTATGATTCATTCTATTTCTTTTAAAGGAAATGACTCTTGGACCTTCGTCAATATAATTCCTACACAGAGGCCAGCCGTGTGATATTGCATGAAAACAACTGCAACCACACACATATATTGTTATTTGTTCAAGATGAGGCATCCCCTCAGTTTTCTTTACTTCGTTGAAGTCATTTTTCATAACGGAAACCTATTTTCTTCTCACTGATGCAGGAGCCATCTCTACTCACAGGTTTTAGCTAAGGATGTACTTTCTGCTCACTTTCAGTGTTGCACAGAAAAGAGTGAGCAGAGATATGAAGCAAATGAAGCCATGAATAACTAACAAGGACACATTGCCAATGCTGTGGTATGTTTGTTGGCGGCACAGAGTTGCATGAAAGATTCAGTGAGGAGTCAGGCAATTAAATAGCACTTAGGAAAACAACGTCCAATTACATTAAAGTGGCTTCACTGGTGGTAATGCTTTTTTTTTTTTTTACTTTACTGTGTCCTCTTCTGGCCAATGTACAGCCCACCAGCTGATTATGTCCGGGGTCAATAACACTACTAAGAGAGATTTTTCATGGGTGTCAATGAGGCTTTGGCTAGGCTGACACCTTTTTGTAGCCCAGTGGCTGGTTACGGCTGAACGTTCATGCACAGCAGAGTCTCTGACAGGGAAAAGCAGCCATGTATGTAGGTTTGGAAAAACCGGCTGCAAGCCACCAGGGCTTTCCAATACTGACAGATGGCAGGGAGCTGTTCCCGAGAAAAGGGGTACTGCGAGGGCGAAGAGTTGGAGGCTGGTGGACGTCAGCGCTCTCCACCCACCACTCTTATCTCAATACCATGATTCAGCATTAATCAGGGGGGTGACATGTATTTCCCACGTGCCAAACACAAGTTAATTGTGGGGCTGTTTGTTAACTGAATGTAATTTGATACTGTGCCCTTATGAGGCATGTCTATTTGTTTCTGCACTTGTAAGGACAACACAGCCAGAGAGCTGGCCCTGTCTTCACACTTTAGCGGTGGGAGGTGAACTGTAAGATGCCAGCGAACCCCATCAGAATTATATAACGCAGACTACTGCACAGTGAAACAGCTCGTTCTGGGAGCTGCGCCGCTGCAATGTGCCGTATCTCCTGTCCTCTCATCCGGTCCTTATCTCTAAAGCACTTTAATTTTGGGAGCCAGAGAGCACACATTTTACAATCCAGTCTCAACACTTGTTGTAAAAGCAATATGCAAAGCATTATGTGATGTGTAAAATATGAGAGTAATGAATCTACTGTTTAGCAGTAATAAATTGCAAGATGGAACAAATTCCACTGGATCATTAGTTTTGAATGTGTACGTGCATTGTACGTCATGCATTCATCTACTGGTGTTGATAGTTTGAAGCCAATTTAAATTTTGTAATCACTATAGATAGAGCTTGTGGTCTGAAGTTCAGTGTAGATTCTCCATGAAGAAGAACTTTTTCAAAATCATGTTCTTTTAACAAAAGCATGTTTTGAGAAGAGACAATCATACTTTGAGCTTGCAGGTGATCTCGAGCATTCCACACTGACAATATCAATGTGTGAAGTCCAGCCGATCTTGACAGAACTGAGAATTGAAGGATTGATGTTGGCACAAAGTCTGAGACCAGACATTGTTCTTCAAATGGAATCAGAGAACCCCTCAGATAAAGAGTTTACAGGGCGAGAGGCGTTCTCACTTGATGATTCCTGATGATGTCTGTACAAAATGCAATATCTATACCCCTTGCTTCCATTAAGGTGAGGCCAGAGGGACATTCTCCAATATCATTTCTCAAATGGTTTTGTCAGGTCTGTCTCGCAGACTCTTGTTTAATTGCTGCACATCACTTTTGGGGAGCGCTTGAAAAGGAAAGAAATCAATGTCCCTCCTGCTCCAACTCTCCAGGCAGAATATAGTGAGTCACTCAACCTGTACCCCTGTGTGTCAACAGAATACTAGTTCCATCCCGAAATATCTTTTAACACTTTTATTAAGGCTTAATTAAGTGTAATTAGAGATATTGTAACATGCATATTCTTTTTGTGCCATAGCTGTTCATATTTATTCGACAATAATAGAACAGTGAAGATGCTTCTTACTAAATGCAGCCTTGCATTAGTTATCAAACATAATTCATGAAACCATCTTCACAGTTTCATATTTGAAAATATTTCACTCTCTATAAACAGTGTTCTGTTTTTTGGATGTTGTATATTCTTGTGGCAGAAGAGAGAAAATGAAACAAGATACGGGTAGAGTGAGGGGAAATTGACAGATGGACAGAGAACAAGGAAAAGGAGAGGGGTTCACAAACAATACTCGGACTGTAATTAAGTGACCTGACTTCAATTAGAAGTATTATGTGGGGAAAATAGTTTTTGTGATTTGACACACTCAACCGTCCATTTGATCCCACAATTCTTCTCCCGTTATCGTTTACCTCCTCAAATTCATTGCTCTTTATTCGCTTTAAATTTCACGTCACCACCTCACTGCCGGGATGACAGTAATTGAGTAGGTAATCTGATTGCAATATAACAATGGCTAATGCTTGAAAAGGGGAAGCAGTTTCAGCGCAGCCTTGGCCTATGCGTCATCTGGCTCTGCTCTTGGCAGTGACACAGTCCTGGCAGTGGGGTGATTAATGTGATAGGTGGAATTTGTCTCGTTATGTTGACACCGGCTAATAAATGCCTTGTAAACAGCCAGTCGCAGCTGTTAATGCATCATCATAATCCAGGATTAGGAGGTGCCAGGCATGGCCAATAAATGCAATTAGGCACTGACAAAATTAATTCGCCCATACTCTGACTTTCCTGCACCCTGTCCATTCTGAGGGAAACTCAAGTGTGTCGTGTGATTCTTCACAGGGTCGCAAGACGATAAGCGCGCTGAAAATCTTCCCATTAAATAAAGAATTTCCAACTCAATTTGTGTTCACTGCAATACATAATTTGTAGAATATTAACTCCAAGTTAGATTGAAATGAAAACAAATACCCTTGCTTTGCTCCTCTAATCTATTTGGAATTATGGAATTATGAACAAGGGAATCTGCTTGCGAGGGGAAAATCGAAGGAGAAAACCATACCCAAAATGAATATAAGTGTGAAAATGTTATCAAACTGAAACTCATCATGCAAATGCTGTATTTTATTCTTACATCTCAGGAATGACAAGACAGGTGACTTTTAAACGTGAGGTCACCAAGACAGCCATTAACTCCCTGTCACTCATCTCCGTCACGCCTCATTGGTGGAAGTTGTGATGCATTTCTTCGTGTTTTTACTCACCTCGCTTATTTTTAGCACCTGGGACTTTGGTCTGATGTTTTTCTAAAGATTTAAAAAGACACTCGCCCCTCAAACCCAGTCAGCCCGTCCTATTACCAGAGTGATGGTCAATTGAGATGATCAATTTGCATAATGGAGCATTAAATTGGGCCCATCACAACCCACCTCTCAGCAGCTTGCTACCATGGAGGGCTCACTGAAAGTGGCAATTGCTCTTGAAAGGGTAGCATGTATCCTCCTTGGCAGAGTATTCTTCCACCATGCAGGCTGGTGAATAAAGCACCAGTCACTGAATAATGTAGGCTCTTATTCATGAGTAATCTGGTGCCGGATTAAAAAGTTCATGCTAAAGGAATACCCGAGTCCAAGAATTAGATTTAAAATATGAAAGTAGAATCAAAGCTCAGATTTAGATTTTTCACTAAATTTTTTCATTTGCCTTATTGTCCAATCTGCTTTGCTAGAAAGGGAAACAGAGAGCTCCATTAATTATTCCCAACGTAATATTACTCTTTAAAAAAAAGGAGCGTTTCTTCAAAGTGTCAAAAATCATTCCACCCTCTGTGCTCATCCATTGCCATTAGGGTGTACTTAACTGGCATGTCCATCCTCATATAGTGACCATTGGTCATTTCTTGGACAATGAGCAGATCATTTTGATTAACACCCACCAAGGAAATCAACGACTGTTATCTTAGGCAGTTCAGTTGGGCTTTTAAGAAGCATGTCAGAGCCTAAGGACCTATGACGAATTGCATCCAAGAAGCCATTCAGATCTGAGGCCGGCGGGCTGTGATTGATGTGTGTGCTGTGTGAGTGGCAGGGAGGAATGAGATAGAGCCGTCATGGCCTTCCTCTCCTCCGTGTTGCCTTTGTTTGAGGGGTTTCCGCTGGGGAGAGTGCTGTCCAGTGAACAATATGGCAGAATTCCTTGGTGTGCAGGTTTTGTTAACTGGCCATTTGTAAGTGCCCATTTGGCCGGAGAACCGGTCGCTGGCAGCTAAAGCATATTTCATGAAATTGAGTGCAGCACTAAGATGGACTCAGATGTTCATACACATTTCATGTAATTTTTACACAAAAAAAGCCTTTTACTACATTCACTACATTTTACAAAAAACACTCTTCATGGAGAGGGCAATGGGTGTACAAGTGATTTGTGTCGTGCATAGTAACTGGAAAACTTTAATTCCCATGAGTGAGTGCTACCTTTTCCTGCCACAGGCAGCCTGCTGGGCTTCTGGCAGTCTATCAGCTGTGGCATGACAGGTGATTGACATTAAAGAACTATGGGATTTAGAGGTAGTTGTGAGGCATTGGTCTGAAATGTTTTTATGAAGCTCTTGTCAGATATTTTTGTAACATTGCAAGCAAGCAACAAGCTGGTTTGGGTCTGTCTTGTGAGTCTGTGTTTGGAGCCTCACACAGCCTGGTTGGTGCGGGGATTAATTGGTAAGGCTCTGCATGCATCAGTGTGATCTAACTTACCTCCATCAGTTAATACACAATAGTAAGGATCCCTTAAAGGAGCATTGCAGGAAATGATATTGATGATGATGATACGGAACTGCTGCGTCATATTTTGGCTGAACACACTTATCATGGACGGCAGCTAGCAGCTAACAGCTAGCAGCTAGCAGCTAACAGGGCGAGCTAGCTACCAGCAGAATCGAGACAGGGTAGGTGAATTAAAACAATGTCTGCGTTGAAAATGCATCCTGTTGTCACGTAAGGGCCCTGTTTATGTTGCACAGGCAATTGCATTTTATGTCTGTTAAGAAGCACAAGGGCACTCTAAAACTTGCCCTGACAGCTGCCGTTTTAGCTCAGTGGAAGCTTGTACACGTAGCTGCAGCTACTCCGTGTCTGCACTACGGTGGCCGACAGGGGCAAATGCCCTGCAACTTAAGAAAACACACACAAATAGACAAAACACAAGCAAATTAAGAAAACAACTTCATTAATTTGACAACACATGTGCAGCATTCAGCAAACGCGCTGCAAATACGCACAACACAACCAAATACATAAACGCACTGCAAATAAAAAACGATGCAAAAAGAAAAGCACGCAAACCCCGAAAAAAGAAGCGATGCAAAAAGAAAAACAACTTCATTAATTTGACAACACATGCGCAGCATTCAGCAAACGCACTGCAAATACACACAACACAACCAAATACATAAACGCACTGCAAATACACACAACACAACCAAATACATAAACGCGCTGCAAATATGAAACGATGCAAAAAGAAAAGCACACAAACCCAGAAAACAAATGCAACAAAAAAACGCAGCATCCAGATTACACAACGGAAGTTCTCCAGACCTCTAGAGGGAGCAGCTAAGTGGAACAGCTTGATTTTCGACCCCACGGGGAGAGAGAGAGAGAGAGAGAGAGAGAGAGAGAGAGAGAGAGAGAGAGAGAGAGCAACTGCATAGACTGTAAATATTAAGTCTATGTTTGAGATATGTTTTCTCTCATTTGGTGGGTGTGTCTTGGCTCAGGTCACAGGTGATACTCAATCAGCAGAGACGTCTGTAAACTCGTGGTAATAAAACATTTAAAACTGCATCAGCGTTTAAAGTTGACGTTTGTTTAAGCCATATTACATGAGAGGGTTTAATTTCGAGGTCCGAAAGGCGCATCACTGAAGTATAGGCCTACTCAAGTGTAATATTGTGATTATACAACAACAGTTACCAATAAAATAAGTGATCAATCTGTATTCATATTGTGGAGCAAGTCGCTCTTGAAATACAAAAAACAGACAGGATTTACAGTCCCTCCCTGTTTAGTAAACCAGCCAATTTACCATGGGATTTATCAATCTGAATAAATCCTGCTCGCACATATAAACACAAAACTGCTTTGCTAACTCCAACGTGTTGTAAGTAAGACATCTGCTGACAAAGTTATTGTATTCATTAGCATGATTGCCGTACTGTTTAGTTCACAAACATCCAACACACCAAAGTACAAACACATAGCGGACCAGACGCAAGCTTTTATTTTGAAAAGCCGAAGCTCGGGGACGGGAGCATAGACTGTATATTACTAATATATTATGTTATTAATAATAATAATAATATGAATTTAATATACAGTCTATGGAGTTCTCCAGGCTGCAGCCATACCCGACTCTAATAAAAAGGCAGAGCGCTCTCTCCCCATGGGGTCGAAAATCAAGCTGTTCCACTTAGCTGCTCCCTTTAGAGGTCTGGAGAACTTCCGTTGCGTTTTTTTGTTGCATTTGTTTTCTGGGTTTGTGTGCTTTTCTTTTTGCATCGTTTCATATTTGCCAGAATTCTCCTTTAACAGGCAGTGGTGAAATACATCTGAAGGTCTCAGTGTCTGGTCTGGTTAGTATAAGTGCAACCTGGCGCCTCTACTCAAGGCTGTCACTGAAGCCAGAGTAAAAACATTATGCAGTCTGACTGGAATATAACACTTTCTTCATTCCATTTTAAATGTCACGCCCGATAGACAACATGGCTGAGTATTTGCTCCGGGACGCTCCAGATCCATACCATTAGCATAAATGGAGAATCAATTATTTCAGCCCTGATGGAGCTGATTATGCACAGACAATAAAGGCAGAAGGAAGTCATAATTACAAGATGACCTATGTCGCCTTTCCACCATTGCCAGTGTAACACCACCATGTTGGTATTTCAAGGGTGAGCCGGTAATTGCCTGATAAGAACTGCTTGAAAAGTGCAGGAAGCAGATTGGCCCTTTTTGCACATCTCTTTGAATACAGCAGACTGGCATTGCAACATGGACAAACCCGGTAACTGCTGCAACGATACCCCCCCCACTCACATGCCCGCTGTCAACTCACAAACAAGACACACTCATCATACACATCACAAAAATGTTAACTCTTCAATTTACATTAGATGTTAAATTTAACTGGTGTGTCAGATTCTTCGTACTGCTGCCCATTTGATGATAATATCCAGCAGTGCTCCGTGGGCTGAGGAATACAATTTAAATGGCTCTATCTCCTGAGGCAGAGGTGCTGTGATGTGCCAGCCACTCAGCAGCATAGCCCAAAACCAGCTAATGCACAGAAGTGGGTCTTAACACTTCCATGTCGTGCCAGTCAGAATGAGAGAGGCGGTAACAGAGAGGCAGATAGAGCGAGGAAGGGCAATATGTGTGAAAGAGAAGGAGAAGGGGAGGGCTACAAGGTTAATCTCCGCTGCTGAATAAAAAAAACAAACAGGTCATAAAATCATCTCTGCTGGATACAGGGGAAATGTCACTGAGGTAATATTAAAGAGACACAAATGACTAATTGCTAAATGAGAATTAGACCTACATCTTATATACTGATCAGGGCAAGAAGAACCCTCGAAGCCATTAACCCTTTTACTAAAATCAGCCCGTAGTCCTATGCCTCATCCATGAATCAGAGCTTTCTAAAGACCACCAAGCATTTAAAGCAGAATCATACTTTTTGCATTGACTTTAAGAGACCCACAGCCTGCTGGAGTCATGCTGCGAAAAGCACGATGTAGCCAGCTGAATTACGAGTGATATTAGCAAATGCATTGCAAGATGTCATAAATTATTTACATCGCTGGAAACACAGCATCCTCTTTTTAGGACGACTTTAAAGGCTCTCCTCTCCCACCCCTCGTATTAATGTCGACTATATTAGTGCGAGCAAGAAGCATGCACGTATGTATCAGTCAGAGCAGGAAATATGTGTGAGATCAGACTCCACTTCATCATTTCCACTCTGCCGTCCCACAGCTTGCTTTGAAGGGCCTGGCTGCAAAGAAAGATGAGGATGCAAGGTCAGTTGAGATTACTTGGGTACCAGCCCACCCACAATAACACACACTGCTGTATTATGACTGTTATTTGACATAATCACAATTATGGGACAAATACTTGAAATTTATGAAAACATGGTGCTCTGACTGCTTCGCAACTGTTTATCACTCTTAAATAAACGGTTGGATCCAAGAGCATGAATGGGGTTGCTGAGCAACTATGTGAAATTTGTTGGTTTTTGCTGAATAGAAAACATACTGTTAGAGGAAGACACCGTTGGTAATACGGTATTCTATTGTTTTAAAATTCAACTAGATGTTATGCAAAATGAAGGTGACATGCTTTTTTTCTTGATCGACATAAGAATAAATATGACATAATGGTGTACTGTCCGATTGTTGGGAGACTGAATCCGTTTCGCACAACCCAGATCCAAACTTCCTTGCAAATCATGTCACATAACTGCCACCTTTTGAGACAGCTGGGCACAATTGTGCCTGGCAGATGTCAAGGCACAAATCAGGGACAGTTGGACTCAGGCAACAAGCAGACGGCACATCTTCTAAATCCATGCCACCGCGAGAGGACACTGTTGATATATCAGCCCGGAGGCTTGTTTATTAATATTGACCTTTTTATAATTTCAAACTACTTGAATTTAACATAACACATTTTTGATGAAAAGGTAAGTGGGAATATGCTTTCATCATCATCGGTAAATTGGGTTATAGTTATTAAATAGAGGTCCCTTCATACTCTATCTGAGAGCGGGTTTGTGCGTGGAATATAGTAAGGGGGCTGTATGGCTAGCTTTTTCACTCTCTAATAACCTCTGTTGAAATGAGAGTTTTGGGAATTGAGATAACAACCGATTATCACTCTGTGTTATTGTGATAAGCATGCAAAGAAAACTACACAGAGACACAGGGCATAGCCAATAATGAATATGAAAACCTATTCATTAAGCCAAGCCCTACTCTTTTCAGACTGTAACAGCTTGACACAATAGATATCCTCTGCTGATTCCCAAATGACTTTCTGTCATGTTGATACAGATACAGGTTTAGTTGAAGTCCATGGGTGTGGTGAATTATAAATGTGGATGCCTAATCACTGAGCAAACACTATAAGGCTACAGTGCATTATTCTCCCATTCCCACAGTCATATTCACAGTCATTCATGCTGCATGAATGCCCATGAGGGTGTATAATTTTCAATGAGGACACCTAGCCGGAGAAAGTATACAGATTTCTCTGTTAAAGTTTTCTTATTTATGCTGACACCTTGTCTCCCTGTATTCAACTCAAGCAGATACAGACATCAATATAATATATTTCATCTGTGTCATTATAGGAATGTGATGATTGAAAACAATGATTTATTCCCTATATTTCCATAAATATCCTATCATATTGATACAAAATAAGGTTTAGTTGATGACTG
The DNA here is from genome assembly GCF_031162955.1 of Sander vitreus. Classification (NCBI taxonomy): domain Eukaryota; kingdom Metazoa; phylum Chordata; class Actinopteri; order Perciformes; family Percidae; genus Sander; species Sander vitreus. The sequence goes on from NC_135863.1 coordinate 14,516,269, forward strand.
TGATTGTGGTGAGTTATCAGTGTGGACACTCAAAGGCAGTGTCTTTTCCCAGCAGTCCTATTAACTCACACTTACTGTATGTTAATGCAGACACAAGTTTATTGGATATTTGTGGTTAAGGTGAGCTGTCACTATAGACAGTAAAATACAGTTCTTTTTTTCTTGTATATCTCACTCATATTGATACTGAGTGTGGGGTGTTATCGCTGTTGACACTAATCAAAAATCCCTCTTCCATACAACAAACTAGTTACTATATATGTATATTTTATAATTCTCATAGCATACTGTTTCCACATTAGTATACCAAATGTCTATGAACTTAACTGTTTTGTACTAACAGGAAAACATACTGTACGTCAATCAACCGGCAACTATGGAAAGCCACTGACCAATGGAGTCTCTGCCTGGCAACCTTACGTCGATGACAAGACTGGGGAGTCACTGCTGGCACATCTCGTAAACTACAGTTTGTTTTCTTTACACTTCGTTTTTTGTAAAAATTAAACAAATTAGATATTACTTGTTGATTAGTGTTCATTAGCGTTAATTAATTAGACTTAATTAGTGAGCTTTAGAGGCACTGGTAAGAACATTTTGTTACCTTTGGACAGAGCAAGAGGGGTATCAATCTCCTCATCTAAGTCTTAACAAGAAGACAAATAAATGTGTTTTCTTTTTTTGTGGCTGTGAGTAGCACCCCCTTTCCCTTGTGCATTGTATTGTAAAAAAACAGTGAACATTATTACTACATCAAAACCTTTACATCATAATTAAACACGTTAAATAATTTAAAAGACGTGCAGACACTAGCCTGAGATAAAGTAACCAAGCAAATCAGTTACAAAGGGGCTATATGGCACTCTAAAAAACTGCAAAATACATCTCAAAGCATACACACCTCATCAATTACAAGCAAACAAACACGTCTCAATTTACATGCTCACAAGCGAACACACAATTGGTTGAAAACCTGCAGTAGTGCCTCCCTTCCCTTCTGTCTATTCTCCAGGAGTTGCCCATTGATAAGTGTAACTGAAAGAGGGACACATGAATGCTTGCAATGAGTCTGTGCTTTCACAAAGGGACCCTAACCTCCTTCAGATAAAATCCTGTTGGCCTGATGAAAAGTAGACTTCTCAAAAATGTCTTGGGCGTTCCCATAATCCTCCCTGCCGTCATACTTAACTGCTGGTAATACCATGACGTAAAATGGATGGTAGCTCTATAAAGAATGAGCACAATATTCCTGCAGACACCAAAAACTTGGAGTCTCTGAAGTAAGACGTTGATGGATTCTCCCTCAAACACTTGCAACAGTGTGCCACTGTCCGATGTCATGACCGTGTGGCAACTCAACTATCTCCAATTGATCTGGAACACATTTCTTTTACATATTCATGTGCAAATTATGCTTGTCACACTAGTCCTCGAACCTGTCCACTTCAGCTTTATAGCTGGTAATGTTGGAGTTGCTTGTGAGTAAACTGAGAATAGCTGCGTCACCACAAACTGATTAGGTTGGGAGCTGACACAATCATTCGCATACAGATCAAACAAAAAGCCACTGTGCTGAATTGCTTTTTACAGCAAGATGTGTGGATGAATAGAGTTAAAAGCAGAACAAAAATCAATAAAAAAAACAGTCTGACACATGCAGCATAACTTTCTAAGTGCTTTGAAACAAGGCAGCATTACGTAAGAAAATTGGCACTGATGCAGGATGGCTGCATCTCCCTACGTAGTGCCTCTGTCATGATCCTCCCTAAAGATTTCATGACATTGGAAGTTAAAGCTACTGGCCTGTAATCATTGGCTTTACCAACCCAATCAAGACATTGACCTGCATTTCCATCAACTTCCTCTCACATTAATGCTGATCCTGAAATTAAATGTCAGGATTCACCAGATATCTATTGCCGTCTCCACTGAGGTAAAATAGTGGAATTTGTTTACACGGCTGCTCTTTAAGCTCTGTATAATGCTCCATATGACTCCAATCCACTTTCCACTAGTGCTCCCAGCTTGCTTTCTCTTCATCGGGGAGCACGTTCCCATGAATGCATGCTGACCCCGCATGCCTCCTCAGTATGCTGGAGGTTTGTGTGTGTGTGTGTGTGTGTGTGTGTGTGTGTGTGTGTGTGTGTGTAGGAGTGTTTGTGTGTACACAGCAGTCAGGGTGGCAAAGCAGAGAACGTGTCGTATATCTAGATGGGTGTTCGTTTGTTAAAGACTTTCTGAAGGCTGGTTAACGACCGTGATATTTTTAAGCTGAAGCTGCAGATAGCTGATACTTGTGGCTGTAAACAAAACAATTACAGATTAACGCTTCTTCCAGACTTCTATTCTCCGAAGCAGCACTGACATGTCTTCTGTGTTTGTCTGTCCTATGACAGTTGTGAAGCTATTTGTTTATGTATGCCTATCAATTCTGATCAAACCACACACACACACACACACACACACACACACACACACACACACACACACACACACACACACACAGTTATGGATTTGCGTCTAAGTTTTCTTTGGCAAGCCAATATTGTGCAGTATACTGTATATTTATTTTCCTGAACTGCAGAAGGTACCAGGCTTTTATTTGAAGCAGGCTTTTGTTAGAGGCAGGCCTTTATTTCTAATTCCATCTGTTTGATAAGTATAATTGTCTTAAATGAAAAGCCATAGCGTTCCAGTGGACAGAGATCATTTGTTTTTTAAGAAACATTTGCAAAAATATCACCATATGCAACAACAGCCAGAAGGGCGACAAAGCAATTTGGGTCAGAATTAATCAAACACTACCATTGTGTTAGTTTGAAACCTGTAAATGTACCAGGTATTTATTTCAAATACAGGTACTACGGTATTGCTGGTGGATTACAATAAGAGCATACAGTAGTTAAAACACATTACTGGTTAGCAGCAGCACACCAGTATCTGATTAACATTACAGACGGTAGCTATTTATTTCTAGCTCCAGGCTAACTTTTTTCCTACCACCTCCAGCTAGCTAGCCGTGCTGTGCTCTTGTCGGCTAACCTTGTCAGCTCATCCTTCTGTTTCTTCCAGTATCGGATTCTCCTGGGGTCAATGTCGAAATGTCTCACAGCTTTTTCACCCGAGTTTTCCTTCGCATACTTTAAAACTATTTGCGTTTTGTTGTTGAAAAGTCCGTCACTAGCACCAGAGCCCGTCATTCTCTGCTAGCACTAAATGAGACCCGTCTTACATCCAATGTAGCTACTGCCATCTATTTGCACCTGTACGTTACTACAAACTACTCTTGGCTGAGTAACACATACAGCCGCATTGACTAAAATACCGGTAGGACAATAATACATGAGAACCATAATCCAGAAAAACAAAGTCTGCAAAAAAGCATGAATATATTGTGAATCTGTTAAATTAAATTGGTAGGAATGTACATTACGATGAACTTGAATTTTATTTTTATGAAAGGCAATACTAATTTTTCCCCTGCCTTAATTTAAGGCCGGCCTTAATTTGTCCGTGTTGACCACGCCCCCGGCCACTATCAGAGGCCCAGCTTTTAATTGACTACCAGTTTTTATTTGAGGAATTACGGTATATACATATGAAGGTCCTCATTTTTTGTAGAGTGAGTTTTTGCAGCTTTAGTTGTAGGTTTTGCAAACTGAAGCTAATGGGTAAACCTACTAAATCACATTTTAGTAGTTTAGTAGTTTCCTGATTTACATGCAGGCCAATACTGTAACTTCTCCTTGTATAGTGTAGATTGAATCACATATGTCTCGCATTGCATTGTCCTTTGTGTGTGTGCATGTGATTGTATGAGTGTCAGTATCTAGTGTGTATGTGTTTCTCCCTGCTTATCATTTTGTGTGTGCGATTTTGAGTACTTGAGTGTGTGTGTGTGTGTGTGTGTGTGTGTGTGTGTGTGTGTGTGTGTGTGTGTGTGTGTGTGTGTGTGTGTGTGTGTATGCAGTACAGAGCAACTGACATGGCTGTCAACTTGGCCCAGGCCCAGGAAGCCACATCCAAACATTCACAGCTGTTGCGACTGTCCTCTGTGGCAATCCTGACACACTTTCATTCTGAAATACGCACTCACAATTAATTCTGATTCCATTATGGGCTAACTCCATATCATGTTGGTTATATGGGGGAAGAGCAGTAAACGCTGAACGTTCCAGAGTGTTGGTTCCTCACATCCCCGTCTCATTACAACACCTTTCATGAGTTCATCACGTCAAAGTTGGCTAATGAGTTTGAAAGGCGAGTGTCTGCTTTGCTCAGGGCTTGCTGACAGCAATAAAAGCCTGCGAGCCCTCTGCGGTGAGGCCTTAGATGTGGAGTAGCCTTGTCACGGGTTGACATCACTGCACGATTGAAAAGCCATGCTGAAAACTGCTCTTTGTTATGAGCTAATCAATCTGAAACGGATCAATAATTTAGCTTCAGTCATTTCCGCTGCTCCAATGGCTCTTTTTTTTTACCTCTCTTTTGTCCTCTGTGTGTGTCTGGGTACATCATTTACACACTTATCTGTCTCTTCATTCCTGCCACCTGCTCTTTGTGTCTCTATTCTTTCCTTGCTTTGGTTTGTTTTGCCACATCTTTCTACTTGTGTTGGTTTTCCATGATGTGATGCCCCAACATCCACATCCTACATTATTGATTATCAAATAGTGTCCATAAAAGCTGCCATGTATCATATTTACCATTCTGACTCATTTCACTAGAGATGGCTAATCTGAAATAAATGTCATATGTCAAATCTCATGTCATCAGTCTTGAAAGGGAGGTCTTAGTCCAGAGAGATGGTTAGGTCACTTACTTTTCAATCTGGGGCACTTGATTGCAGTATACCAAGCAATCCACATGGAATTAATCTAGGATTATCCTGTTGCGATGCTTATCCCCCACATATCTGAAATGGATTTCCCCAAGACATCAACAAGCACATGGCGGCAGACTGCATTGACTGCACTACCTGTCATCTGTGAAGCCATTATTTTCCATATGTAAGAGTGAGATCTCAGAGGATTGCTTTATGCCACTAAACAAATCCAACTTCTGACAGCTTCCCTCAGACACTGGACCATGCCATGTTAGTACTCCGTGGTGCTAGGCTCAAAGAGTGCAACACTGAACTTCTGTGTTCTGCTGACATTGGCTCTACGCCCTCGTTGTTTGGTGTTCCACAGATCCCACTGCTGCATGTGTGAAAATAATAGTAATCAACCAATTTATTTCCTTCAAATCTATCTATCTATCTAAATGGAAAAATTCTTAAAATATCAAACAGAAAGTCTCAACCTTTCCAAGTGGTGTGGTAAGTACAAACAGACGGTGTGACTGTGTGTGCTGCCCCTTGAATGACAAGTCAGAGTCAAGTGACCAGTGGGAACAGATGGATCGGGTTTAGAGGGGGCCTTGATGAACTTTGGCAGGGTCTCCATCCCCTATAGTGTTGCGTTGTCCTGGCAGTCGTGTGGGATTTGTTCGATATGTGTCACTGGTTCCACGTGGAGTAAAGGGCTGTCGATGTGGATGTAAACCCACCTGATTCTCTACAGTACTAAATGTCTGACCTGTGTTGGTCCTGTCAGAGTGAATGTAGTTGTCGGCTACCTCTCACAAACCCGTTTGCAATGGGCCTTTTACAATCTTGCTGAGAGTATCAGGCCTCTCTGCCTGTCACAGATGAGCTCTGGAGCCTGGCCCAGGTAGTAGATGATTTAAGCTAGCCATAGGCCATCGATGAGCAGCTCTTGCTTCCAGTTCGCTTCTGCATTCCATTTTTTCCTCCCTCCCTCTCTCCTGTACCCTCCTCCCTCCAAGTCTCCTAGGCATGCTGCACCTGTTTCTGCACCAAAAATACCCAGGGATGCCAGCAACCCTGCAATCTGTCACCTCCAGGGTCTCAATGACATTTTTAATCAGAAAGTGATAGGATCACTGGTATAGACGATATTTACCCCCTTAGCAAACACACTTCCAATACTCAAGGCTTACCCAGGAGTGTGATTTGTGGGGATAGTCGTTGTGAGAGTGGTACACACTGGTTTTGGAGAGAGGTAACAAACACAATAGCCGTGTTTCCATCTGAAAGCTTTTTGCCTCTGCACCGTCTGTGGGTTAGACACAGCTTTGTGGTTACCAAGACAGAAATACATCAAAGGATACATGCGATGGAGTCCAATTATTGGAGTGTCGGGATTAAAAGCCAATATGTAAAACACACTTTGCACTTCCCAACCCTTTCATGCTTTCTTAGTCTCACACCAAGGGGGATAATGATTTCTCCACAGCAAAAAACAGAGAGGTTGTTTATGGGTAATGCTGTGAAAGCAACACAACAAACACAGCATATGAGTGCATTTAATAAAGCTAGTAGATTTTATGCTTAATCGGGCTCCAACATTGTTTGTGAGAGTACCAAAGAGTACCTTATGAAGTCTGATGAGAAATGTTTTGTTCACACCCAACATACTGTATCTACCTGTGCCAAAAAGTTTGTTACATCCCATTGGCAATAAAAATGTGCTTAGGGCACATTTCCCTGGCCCTCACTATAAAACATGTCTTTTGAGTCACGGGATGCCTCAGGGAAAAATAACAAACAATCTCTTGAGCAAAGTATTCTAAATAAATCCCAAATGGAAAATGCATTTTGTTTCTTACCTCAGCGATGCTAATGGGTAATTAATGCAAGAATGAAGAGTAGAAAATGTCCAGACTCTGCTGAGGAGAAGACTCACACACAGGCAGATGTTACCCTTAGGCAAGGATCTACTACAGGATTTCCTCTTTTCTGCTATCTTATATGGTCCCCTAATCAAACTGTGCCCACCGGCCTTGGCGTAAATCTGATCTAACAGTAGGGGGGGACAATAAACATAAAATTTCTGAAGAGCAATTTTTGAAGAGGACACAAATAATACAGCCACAATTATACTCGTAGAGGACATGTGTTCACAGAGGAAAGCCTTTATACCATCATTAGTGTAGCATGGAGACTGTACCATTATCCTTCTTTTCAGCGTTTCTCTTGATTCAATAAAAAAGCTGACTAAATTGAACAAAATATTCTTCTTTAAAATCATGTATTGATTTTTAAGTTGTTTATAATCAAGCCACAAAAATACCTTAAAACATAATGACTTATTTTGAAAAAGTGTCCCCATATAAAAGAAATACAATGCTTTTGTACACTTGTTAAATTAGCTGATCATAATGTAAATTAGTGAGCCACTGGTAAAGCTCATCTGCTAACCCTGACAGCCACACATCTCCAAAAATATGAACTGAGCTCAACACACTTACCTGAGACTCTCCACCTGACTGTCCCTGGTCTCCCTGAGACGCTACACCTGACTGTCCCTGGTCTCCCTGTTCCTCAGTTCTTTCTGTCTCCTTTGTCTGTGACATAGTGACGTTAGTATTTCCATAAGCACCCATTCTTATAAAGATGTTACCAAATTGTCTTGATATGAGGACTTACTGTACTTACTTGGCGTTTTGGTGTAAGCCTACTGAAAAAGGATCTTATGTCTGTTTTTCTTTTCTCTGTCATTTTTAACAACAACACAAATCTTTAACGTCAGATGTCTAAATATGAGTTAGGTTCATAGGTTCACCACGTGGTCATATTATAATTATAAAATGATCTTGCGTCCTCCACATAAATATTAGGTTTCTTCTGGGACAGAGGATATATATTTAACTGATCAGCCACTTAACTTCATATTGAGCAAAACACAACTGTAGATCTTCAATATTAACCCTAATATCAGTTCACACACATAACGTTAGGCTTATCGCCGTGGTAACGTTAGTTGTAGTGGGTGCATTTCTATCCAACAAGCTATAAGCTAGGTAACGTTACATTATATTACACTAACATAGCAAACTTTTTTGTCATGACTAATTCATTAATTACTCAGCATCATTTCTATTTGAGAAAAGAACAACTTCATCCGATGTTTAATGTGAATAAAATAGCCTTGAACCACCTACTTACTACACTCCTGTCATCACCCGATGTGACAGTGAGTCTAGCGCACAGTGTTGCCAACTCTTTTCCAATGAAAGTCGCTAGCACCAGCTCCAAAAGTCTCTAAAAGTCACTAGATGACGTCATACGCTCATTTGCATATTTTTTACATCATTATGCAATCATTTGTATAAAGCTTAGTGGTTGTGTCAGCAAGGTAGATAGAAAGAAATAGAACTCTTTAGCCAAATAATCACAAATTCAATACAGGAATTTATTTTTCCTTATAATTATTACTTAGGTAGTCTATCGTTGAAGTAAAAAGAAATTCTACAAAGGGAGGGAAAAAGATCGATAAAGAATTCTCAAAGAAGGCTGGCTTGCCCAGGTCCAGGCCAGCTCAGCGGCGTCTTTCTTCCGTCGTGTCCCACGTCGTGCGTCCCCACACACCCTGTCCCCCCCTCCCCTTCTAACTACCTGCACACTGTGCGCAGTGCTGCTGCACATGAGGAGAGAGGGGAGAGGCTGCTCCGCTGCTCCTCAGTCACAGAACAGAACTGTTTTGGCGGCTACAGGAGAGAAATACCTTGCGTGCTCGCTGGACAATACTGACGACTTTTCTACAGAAAGTCGCCAGATTTGTCGCTAGTCGCTTTTTAAAAAAAAAGTCGTTAAGGGGGTCTGAAAAGTCGCTAAATCTAGCGACAGAGTCGCTAAGTTGGCAACACTGCTAGCGCAGATCCTACAGCATGCAGTGGACCAAACCACTGTGAGGCAAGGGAGGGGGGACTCAAAATGTTTCTAAACGTAAAAAGCATTTTTGGGGGTTTGTATTGTTTTTCTGCTTACACAGATATTTTAAGTATACATCATTATGTTATTTACAATACACAGCATTGTTTTAATGATATTTCTAGGGGGTACAACCCTTAGATGGGGGGGGGGGGGGTCCTGACCCCCCCGACCCCCCTGGGATTTACGCCCTTGCCCACCGGATTGTTTTTTCATCAGCACTCTCAGGACCTCGGGCCAGGGTGGAGGACTCGCTGTGGTGTTCAGGAATTGCTTTCCAAATCAGACGGTGATAATCAGGGCTTTCTCCTCGTTTGAACTGCAGATGACCAAAGTTGGTTGCTCAAATCCATTTTTTTGTGTTTTAATTTACCGACCCCCTGGTTTAAACAGTTTTTTGTCTGACTTTTATGTCTGAATTCAGTGTTTCAGATGTGTTTATCCTCTATCATTAGGTTAGACAGTTATGGTTGGTAATTTTAATATTCACGTTGATAAAGTTTCTTGCAGCTTTGGTGCTGATTTTCTTATTGTCACTGAGTCTTTTAATTTTATTCAACACCTATCTGGTCCCACACGCATTACAGTAATTAGGGTTCATACCTTGGACCTGGTTTCACACTTGGTGAAGATCTTGATTGTATTTGCTCTGAGGAGCTGCATGTTACTGACTATGAATCTGTTTTGTTCAACTGTTAATTTAGATTCTATGCCCCGTAAACATGTAAGTTGCTCTCACATTTTAAATCGCTTTAAATTAATTGTCTGGTCCACTCCTTTAATACACATTGCTCTTCCATTTTGGATAAAGTGGGTCCAAGTCAAATGAGACTTGTTCCCTCCGTCACTTCATCCCCCTTGTTAAATGACTCCATTTGTTGTTTCTGGTGTAAATTTCAGGAGGGTAGAACGATAGTGGAAATCCACCAAACTCCATGTTCACCATCTCTATCACAAAGACCTCTTAACTGAGTTTAACAGTATGGTTAAGGAGACAAGATGTCCTTCTTTGCTAACCTAATTTCCTCCAGTAAACACATAATTGTACATGCTTCCCTTAGGTCACATTATTATCAAATTTAAAGGTCATTTTAAGGTTCTTGTTCTGACATATAGAGCCTTACACGGTCAGGCACCTGTGTACGTCTCTGACCTGCTCCATCCTTATGTTACCAGTAGGTCAATTAGGTTTTCTGATGGGGCTTACTGGTTGTCCCTCGCGCTTGACTAAAAGCAAAACGTGACCATGCCTTTGAAGTGGTGGCACCTTCCTATTATATTCTGTGGTCTCTGTTGACACTTAAAAAGCAGCTAAAAACTCAAGTATTTAAATCGACCTTTGTCTCATGTTTGTAATTTTGTGTGTTTTATTTATTTTTTATTTTTAACAGTTATACTCTTGTGAAGCACTTTGTGGCTATCATTCTGTAAAAGGTACTATAATTAATAACTTTATTTTATTATCTTACCGTGGACAATAAGAGGCAAAATTATAAAATCATCTCGGTATCTGTAGGAGGAACAGTGTGCACCTTCATTAGTGCAGCTATGGGCTGTTGAGGCAGACAGGTGAACAGGGCAAGTAATCAAATGAGAAGTTCAAAAATCCACCAACCCCACCAGAGAGATAAGCTGCGCTCCTCCGTCGACTTAGCTGCTGTATAATTAAGGGTTATGGAGTGTCTCTCATCTCACTATTTTCTATTGCTCTTTGTCAGAAGCAGCCTATATAGTCTGCTGTGGCTATGTCCCATTTTCCAGATAAAAAATGCCTGGGTAAGGGAAAGGCTGCCATCCCCTCTATGGTTGAATAATGGTGCGATGCCCTTGCTGCGCAGCCTCTTGGGGATTATGTTTCAACAGTAACCTGCCAGAGTAAAGGTTGTGGCAGTAATTAAAACCAAATATTTAAGAGTTGGCCAGCAGTCCAGTGCTGAATTTTCAGATCAATGTGGGCCAAGCCCAAGGACCTTGTTGCCTGCTCAGGGCTCCATGTGCCCCACAGAGAAAGTCAAACAGATTGAGTCAGCTCAACTGTTGGCTAACTCACTGAGCTGTAAGGCTGCAGGCCTGCTGGGACCTCTTGTTACAGAGCTGGATTCTTTCTCTGAATGTTTACTAAGAAGAGGAATGGGATGCACGGCTGACTGCTCTGAGCACTGGGCATGTTCACTGTGCTCAGTTTTTCAACATTTCACATTCAACAACAAAAGCATTCTGCTTCAAATGAGTTCTTCCCAGCAACAGCAGGCAAATTTAAAGAAGTTACAGAAAGATGCACCACCTCTTAATTCGGACAAATGTGTGTGTGGGTGGGTGTTGTTCGACCATCAGACAAGCACTGATATTTAAGTATACTGGCGTCTTAACAAAACAGGGCTGGAATTCAGACCATCTTCTAGTGGCCAGTAATAATCGCGGTTATGGTCCAATGACCATAACGGCTGTCGTTACAACAGCCAGGAGCACTAACGAACAAAGTGGTATCGTTCATCTTGACAATGACCCCACAGCGGTTAAATAGCTGTAGTTTCCCTACCGTTCAGTCAGAACTGAGGAAGTCTTTTGGTAAGAGACGAAACGTCTTCTAGCAGCTTTAACCAAGTCTAGGTGCCCTTGAGTTTTTAACCTTCCTTGGATAACTATGACCTCGATGACTGAGAACCTTCACAGATATTAGGTGACGAAGTATAACTACATGTAAGGAGGCATCTTTGGATGGTGGATGGGTCAAACAAACACAGGACTTTCACTCAGGAGACCGTGGTTCGTGTCCCATGTAAAACCAAGTCATTTTTTTAAATTAACTGACTTTTCGGACCTCCAGAGTCCGCAAAGTAGTTTCGTCCTCATTTTAGTAGTTGTTCCGATAAGAATACTAGTCAAACTAGAAAATAAAAGAAAGTTCTATGGCATTCCTTCTCTGTATGTATTTGTTTATGTTTTACAAAGGGTTTAACCTGAACGCCAAAATAATTATTAAAGGAAAAAAATAATGCAGGTTTTGCAGTCCCTTTTGAATTGAGTCTGTCTTTTGATTCACTCACCTTACAGTCAAGAAATTCAGAAACTAAAATCACAGGATGACTGCCAACTCCACTCCCTGGCAGCCTTTTCCTGGAGGCAGTTAGTGGGCTGCCAGATAACATCCTTTGAGGATCATCACATCCTCTACACTATTTCTTGTAGACGCTTCCCTTAGGCCAAATACTTACAACTGCAAAATTCAGTCATTTATACCCTCTGCATAGCAACGCCTACAAGTGAAGTGAAATAGTGAAAGTTGCTGCAAACCAGCATTATCACATACGTTTTTTAACACTTTTGAAAGAGACCGATGATCATACACCATTTCACACCATTCTCAGATGTTGCAGCACACACAGTGATATCCACCATAGCTCGGTGACCTATAACATTTCAGCCACATCTCTCCTGTCTTTGGCCAGATTGAAACCAGCCTCATCCACAAACATAAGGTGTGAGGGATTTCACTTCCTTCCATTTTTCTCTCTTATACAATAAAGAAAACACGTTTTACTGTAGAATCATACAGTTACAGCAAAATGAAAATGCTTGGTGTTCATCTTTGCAACTTCGATAGGTAAATACAGGCCTATATACTGTAAATATATTCAGGCCATCATAAAGAAAAACTGTAGGATATACAAGGCATAGAGCACACCACTACCAGCTCAAGGGTGATGATGATTAACTCGTGTTAAGCTCTATAAATATGTTGGCATAATCCATATTAATGAATAGCACCTGTAAGCTAATTTACACAACAGAACGTGTGATTGGTTGATGTTAGATGTGAGACACTCCCCATTCGTTAGTGAAGTTCAGATTTCACCTTACAGGTAATTAACCAATTTACTGGACGTTACAAAAAAATCCATATCACTGTTATATTATTCATGGTATACTGTATATGCCTGACAGATTTTGAAACTTGAATAGACTATTGTGCCTGTGCTGACTTACACAATGAAATAATTCATATGTGTTTTGAAAATTACAACTATTCAACTGAGAAGCAACATAATCAGTTTTGTTTAGCAAGAAATTCCATTGGTAATTGTGCCAATTGTAGACAATTTTACTTACTCATTTGCATAGATGTGCTAAAACATTTGCAATCTGTTTAAAAGAATGAGAAATTAAAATCTGCTGTGAACAAGTGCCCAGTGGTTTGGAGGTTTGCACGTTGTTTTAAAAATATTTATTATCGTTTGAGAATTTTGCCAAAGCAAAAAACTGTAATAGGCTACAGTTACAATAAATGTTTGATCATTCTTTTGAGAACAGATACAGCTATTCTTTGGTAAAACATAGATTCATACTGTAATTGTTGACACCTTTTTGTAAGCACCAGTGAAAGTCATTATTCACTTCTTTTGTACAGCTCTGAGGCTGGATGCTTCTGCTTCAACTAGTGGATGGCTGATGATCAATGGAATTAGGCATATATTACCTGATTGGCTTCATTTTCTTCACGTCAAATTGCACAAGTGTGCCTACCAGAGAAGCAGAGAAAGTGCAGCAACCAGCATCATACCTGCTGCATTTTCATGCTGCCACAAATGGAAGCTTACATCTTGTTAAATTGAGTTTTAGAAAATGTTTTTGTTTATCCAGTCAAGTTCAGATGTTCCCCTTTGCTGAATACTGTCTGGGCAAAGCACTGCACTGAGTCATCTTAGATATGCCAAAACCTTTTTTTAAGGGCAACCAAAAGGCTCTCTGTTTGGCTTCCTCCCACACCAGAGGTTTTGCTTCTTTACCCATGAAGGTAGCAGTTCTTAGGACTGTGTGACACCCACCCCATCAAACCTAAAAACCTTCTGTGGATTTTCTAAATGCACAAAAAGACAGGGATGGTGCTTCAGCCACCAAGCCTTTATCAAATCCCGAGCCAAAGAAACCCACTCAGCTACTGTTAAATTGATTGTGTCCAATTCAATAGGGGCAATTCTTTTAAGACACTTTCTATAACCCAATCTCCAAGATTATTAACCCATCAAGGACCATAAAGTGGGCAGCACTGCTATGCCTCTACTGAACATTAGCGGAGATTGTAGTTACACCACCAGAACACCAAACAAGCATAAATATTTGATCTTCTTTTGTTTTACTAGACTGGTAGTCTATCGTTTCCCTCATACGGTGACTCGCTCCTTCGAGATGCAACTCAAGGCAGAAGCCATTGGCTGGGGAGGGGTTCGTTCTGTAAACAGTGTAGATGTCCGTTAGCGGTGCTCAGCTGCATGTAGGCAGTGGATTTTTGCAATGCAGCGTTGGAAGAATCCAGACTGACCTGATTTAATTTCATCTAATGGGAACACTGGTGTGCATAGAATCTCTGAGGGACAGTGTCTAAAATGAAAAAGGGGCATCTTTTCCACAGGTCTAGGTTGAGGCCTCATTTTTCTCATAAGGTCATATGACAGCAGCAATTTAGCTAACCAGAGAGATCAGCAGGGCACCTGGACTGACTAGAGGGACACTTAGTCGGGACCAAGGGCTATACTTTGAAGCCTTTGAATTGGCCAAGGGCAAAAAGGGCAAAAAATAAAGCATAAGAGTGTCCCACACACATATTAAAATAAATTATTTTTCAAACAGACACTGAAAATGACAACCCCACTAAATCAGAATTTTAGCAAATATGAAATTGTGGTAAAACAGCACTAACTCAAGTGTGTTTTCAGAGCATTGTGTACTTTATGAGCCTAATTTTGTTACTTGACATTATTAACATAAAATCTGGGTCACTGTCATAAATATGGGGCAATTAATTGGTTTGATTTAGGTCCCTGAGAGCAGACCGGATCTGAGAAAAACAGGATGTATGTATTCCACTGGGGTGAAACCAAATAGAAAGAAATTAACCACAGAAATATGAGATGCATCAAGATGCACTTGAGTCTTGGAAGAACGTTTGAAAGGACAATATCACTGTGCATTCATACAGCAAGCAGCCTGATGAATTTAACCTCACAGGAGGTCCATTGTTTTGCTATCAGGGGTACAACTCACAAAACTGTAATTAAAAAAATACAATTGATTAATATGATTGTACGATAAAATGCTGTTCATGCTGTTTATTTTGAAAAAAGGAAGTAAATGTAAATTAAATTGATTTTTTTTGTCTTTCATTTTTAATGTGATAAACATCTTTATCATTCATAGTAGTCAATATACCATTTATCATTCAATGTTTGCACCTGTGAAAGCATTTATCATTTATAAACTACACTTACAACTGTGTCAATCATAGGACATGATGCAATCTGCTAAACTCCCCTCTTGTGCAAGTCTTGTGCATAATATAACTAGAGAAAAGCAACAACATCGCCGCATATGTAAATGTTTTGTAGTTGTTCATATCTCTCTTTCTCTTATTAGTTGCCACTGCTGTTGTTTACTTGTTTCACAGTGCTAAACTTTAGAGCAATGTTTTGGGCAACATTCAATTACAAACTAGTACTGCTACATATCCTGCCTATTGCATGCAATTTAAAGCTTTTAATTGCAATATTGATTAGCAATTGGCCAGTAGATTGTTAATGTTTTGACTGGTGATGTGATTGAACGTAGTGTGGTAGTGTTGTTGAATCACCTGCTCTAAAAATTGGTGGGTAAATGGTTTTGTGATTTATTAACTACATCATTGTATAATTCTAATTTATGTAATTAATCTAATTCTCAACTGCAGCTAAGATGTTTTTCGTATATTACCCCGAATTACATCTTTTGCCAGTTTAGTTTTACAGACAATTTTTTACAAACTGTACTTATTTAACACATTATATACATTAGTAGTAGTATAATACAGTAAAGTATTAGAAAGGTTGAATTTCTTTATTTAATTATAAGCAGGCAATAGAGAGCATTAGTTAGAGTAACAGTATACAGGTAATATGTGAGGTATTTTTGCATTCATGTAATAGTTTTGTATAATTTTGTACCATGTAACACTTGAACATAAAATACTTATAATAATATGTATAATAACTCTGCTTGTGGCTGGGTGAAATTGTGTGGCCACAGCGCATCCAGTTTGCCAGTAGACTATACGCTGCAACATTACTGCATACAAATGAAGCAAAGGTTTTATTGCTAATTGCTAACTCTGTTTGTGTTGATTATTTCCTCTCTCATGAACTGATAACAGCTATCTTCTATTAGAAGAATAATAAGGATTGTGAGTTGTGGGGTGGTTCAGGGAGGGGAGCAAATAAAAGGAAGAAAGAATGCAGACTATTTTGTGAATGCAAAGCCTGAACAAACTATAAACAGCACGTGGATATAAGCCTTGACAGAGCTTATGATGCATGTTATATGAAAACAGCATCATTTGAAAAATGTCTGGGACAGGAGCACAGAGAGCGAACACAACAGGCTAATAGCTTACATTTAAAGTAAAAGGCCCAAAATGACACAATTTCAGACTTTAAAGCTTAATATAACGTCACATAAAGATTACAGCATTATTATAAGACGTGACATACTTCATTTTCCATAAAGTATGAGAAAATCTGTGACTTGTTTTGAATGATAATAATTTGGTACATTAGATCATCATAGCAAGACCCATAATTACTATCAGCTGTTTCTTTCTCATACACTTTTTGGGAGCACTATAGTTACATTCTCACTGTTTACTGCAGTCTGGTCACTACATGCCCTCTTTGGAGGAGTCAGGAAAACAAGGGCAAATCAGCCCCTCAGCTGATGAGTCAACGGGAGGGGACATCATGGCCTGATGAGACCCACTCCCTGGGAGAACCAATCATTTACTGAGCCATCACAGACACTTTATACCCTTGAATACTTCCTCTACATTATCCAATACTAGCAGGAAAACATTTTTCTTCCCCCCCTTTTAGTTGTGCACTTTTGTGTTTCTGTTCTGCAACAAAACTGATGGTTGGTGATTGCAGACTTGAAATGAAGGGGCAGAGCTTTGATGCCACAAGTACAGTATTTTGGATAGAAAGCATGCCTGGAGTGTGTTGTGATTCATTCTGGAAAATCACACCGGCTTTGTGCGAGGGCTTGGCAGATTGCTGTGCTGGTGATTTTCTTTGTCTGATAATATGCATGGGCACTGGTACTAGAGGTGGAGCACAGCAATGGTCTGCTGAAAGGACTTACTTCATATGCACAGAGGTAATTAGGAACAGCAACAGCTCAAACAGTGGGTTAGGTTGTTCTTCAGCCAGTGATAAGCTCTCCATATCGTTCCAGTTTTATCTCCAACTTGAGGCCATTTCCTGTTGGGTTCAATGAGTGGGGCATTACACAAATACTGCTATGGTGAGAATTATGACTTCCCCTCGGGACAGCAAAATGATACCTTTTTTATGGCATTGGGAGTTTAGTGCTGAATATATATTACAGTGGGTTTATCAGAGGTTTTTGTTGAAAACAGCTGCCTGTTGCATCTGGAAAAAACACTTGTGAGAGCAGTGAGCATAAAATTGTAGCAGGCTACAAAACTGACTAACAGTCAGACATCAATTAAAAGATGTCAGAAATGCTCCGTAGAGCTGAGGAAGTCCGATATAGAAATCAAGAAATCAGGAAATAGAATCTGACCAGTATTTGTGGCAGTGACAGAAGACAGTAGGGGTCCTATGCTCTCGCCCTTGCTTCCTGCCACCAACTCTGCAGACTGGAGGGGGCGGGAGAGTCCTGTTGCTAGGATACAGAACATGGCTCTTAAAAGGGACCAAGAAGAAAACAGTGAAGCAAATGATTTTCCCCACAAACAAACCTGTCTTTTCAGGCATTGCAAATATGTCACTGATCAATGACACTATCCACTTTTAAATGTGTGTCGTCAGTCCTTCTGGTGGCCACATTACCGGCATCATCTTAGACAAGAGGAGCAAATGAGCCATAGAAATTAAGGAATTCATTTATGATTCAAAAGGCATCAGTGATATTGACACATAGGGCCAATATTGGAGGCACAACCATTAATTCTCCATTTTGTATTCTTCCATTGAATGCATTAAAAAAGCATTAAAGCTTTCTCTCGGTGCATCAAGCAACACCCTTTGTGCTGCAGCCAGGTGGTTGAAGTTCAAGGCACTTTGTTAAAGTGACTTTTTCTTCCCATCAATCAACAGCACTACTGACCCTAAAACCCCACGCCGTAATTGCCTTCAGGATTAAAATGGATCGGAGCCTCAGCTGAAATCCTGCATGCATTTTCCATTAGTTTTCATGAGCAGGAAGTCAGCAGATGCAGGCTGAAAGTAGAGACGCAAGAAAAATCTTGGATTAGTTATTTTCCCCCTTTTTTATCTTTATGAATATTCAAAATACTTGTCAGGGAGGGTAAATAAAGCAGTATATGCTCATATAAGCTGTTTAACATGCAGAGTATATAGTGCAGCTTTTTGCTTATTTAAAAAAAGATGGTTGTCAAAACCTGTGTGAATTGTACATGTATTTAATATTGCAATAGGCAATCTTGTTTTAGTATTTGTGTTGTCTAGAGCATAGATGTAATTGCTTGGTCCCTATTATGCAGAGAAGGTCAAATAACTCACTAGACTGCCTGTAATATGATTACAGTTTAGTCAGTGGAGGATAAGAATCCATGAAAGAAGAATTATGTTATCAAATGCATGTCACAGAAGCAGTGGGTTGTTATGTATGCTGTGAAAGCCAGTTTAAGATGTAAAAACAAGCAGAATCAAAAGACATCGGCATTTGCATATTTATGATACAAAGAACCCGAAGAATGCTGTTCACACAGTAACTGGGGCTGAGCTTGCTTGGCCATAAATAGAACACACAAATTACATGCAGCAACTACACATGCTCCACCCTTACATTAATGAATGTTTACTCCCCTTCCACCGCCACATGCATTGTTTATTTATTTCCTCTCTCTGTGTAAAGAAAGTCCTCTTGCAATGCTGGGGAGGCCATGCAACCTGCTCCTATTAGGAGACAATGATGTGCTGAGATGTGTTATCCTCCAGTGAAAGCTGTAGTTAGCCTTGTGTGTGTGTGTGTGTGTGTGTGTGTGTGTGTGTGTGTGTATATGCTCGTTACAGACAGGCTTTAGCATATGCCCTCAATCTAATAGTTTACCGTGTAAGGATTTGTGCTAAAAGAAAGCAGCAATGGAACCCTGTCCATCTATTACTCCGTTCTGTCCTCTCATTCTGGCTATTACAATCTCTTTGACTTGTCCTCTACAGTAGGTCCATCCTATCTTTTTTTGACATCTCCATCAGCCACACAGGAACGATAGATGTATGGAACCAGGAGGTACCGCATTTCTACAAGACAACAGCAAAGTGCATTAAAAAACTGCTTGTTAGTCAAATGTTCCACCCTGCTGCCCTTTCCAGCTGATTCAGTCTTGTTTTTGTGTCTCCCTCTCCGTCTTTCTCTTCTGTCTTGCATTAGCATGCTGAATCAATGGTCCTTTATTCAGAGAAAGAGAGGGAAAAAATCTCTAATGTATCATATCACTGTGTGGCAGAATTTCTTAGCTCCACAAAGGAATATCTTGATTTCAACACTCTCAGTGGAGTCGTGTCCTTTTCTAAATATTTGTTATTGAATTTAAATTATCTCTTACAATGGCATGAAACTTTCAAATGCACTGCCCTTTGTGGAAAAGGAATTGATGTTTGATGTGGGTGTTGTGTCCATCCAATCCTCGCTGGGCCACTGGAACCATATCTGCAAAAGCTGCTTGATGAATAACGTTTATGTAAACTCTGTCTGCCGGGCTGAAAACTGCCTGGTTTAGTGACCCAAGCGTGCATCAGTTTCTCTCCAGTTTCATTCCCCAGTCTGACAGGAAACATGAAAATACATTTTCTGCCTGTAATCTTGGTCAGATTGCGCTGTAGTGTGTTTGTGCCTGGTGGATGGTTGTGGTAAGGTGAAAGAAACAAGCTGAAAAAAAGCAATTTGATCCCACCGTCAGTTAGCTCTGTGCATATTGCTCCTGTGGGAAACAACTGAAACAATTTGTTTTTGTGTTATTGAGCGCTTGCTATAATGCCCCCATTTCTCTGCTCGTTTGACACTGAAAATTGTGTGTGGCAGTTCAACAGTGGATTGCTGATCCAAGTTCTTTTCATCCATAAAGCAACATGCAGGACATTTTGAAGCCAAAGACGTTTCATAATCAGCATTTGTTTATACCACTGTTGACACAAACCAGGTGGAGTCCTGGGAGATTTATAAGACTGATACATTGGATTGTGATTGATGCATTTTTAGCCAGCAGCATGGCTCTAGGAGTGGCAGTGTGTTGGTCAGTTGGTTTGTCGGTCCACCACTTTGTTCCGGACTGAAATATCTCAACCATTCTTGGATAGATTGCCATGACATTTTGTACAGACATTAATGGTCCCAGAGGATCATTTGTAATGACATTTGTGATCTTCATGTGTGCCATCATCAGGTCCAAATGTAATTTTCGGTTTATGACCAAATGTTTAAAGAATTACATCAGAATCAGTTATGTGTTGCTAATTAGTGTCAAGGCACAGGTAGTGCTGGTAAAATGTTTTGATTGAATTACCACTGAGCCTTATGGCTGTACTAACAGGCCACAATATATTTAATTGCCTTGGTTGTCAACACAAGAAAGGATGCAGGCCATATAAATTTTCACTTACAAATCAAAACATATCGTAGATAAATAGATCTAATGCATGAGTGAGAGAAACACAATGTCTTGAGATTGATAGATAGATTCATAGTTGACCTTTTATACAGTAGTTGAGATGCCAGTTGTCTTGGAAAAGTCAATGTTTTGAGTAATTTAAGGACTTCCTGTCCATGTTGGATTAAAAGTGATCTTGGAAACAGTGGTGGACAAAAAGCCTGACATCCTGTGCGTGGCTCATGTGCAGGCTTTTCCCCTTACCTTCTGCTCTCAGTGTGTTGCCATTCTCAAAATTCCTTCACTACGGGAAATAACAACAAACTTCGAGCTAGCATGCCACACGCTTAAAATTTCCAAGCTTTTAAGAAAATTTGGATCGTGCAACAAGGCAGGCATGCCTGCTTGGTTCTTTAAGGGAATGATTGTAAAGATGTACAAAGAATATGTTAACGGCATTTACTATCTAACTGGGACATCTTGGGACTGATTGGCGGGATTGCTGTGGAGTAAGGTCTGGCAATGCGGGACTAGTCAGAAACAAATGGCATGTTTTGCTTTCTACAGTGTTCCGCCACTTAGCGTCTGTGGAATAAGGTTTTGAAAAATGTACAAGACAAAGTTTTTAGTATACAGTCTTTCATGGTTGACTTGTCTCATGGAGTGTCAGTGAATGTCCCAATCAACTGCCTGTAAATGCCAAAGAATGTCCCCAAAGTAACTCAAAGTAATGGGCTTTCCTTCATTCTGTACAAATGGCAACAAAAACAATGGCTGTGCTCACACCAGTCAATATATCATACAATGACACTTAGGCCTACTGTATAGGACAGTGCACCTATTAGCTTGCACCTAATGTGTCTAATCTATCATGGTGGACGTTCAATCGTTTCTTCTGCTGCTGTAGACAAAACATCACCTTAGTTAGCCATCTTTCCCTCTCTTTTTAGTTATCTTACTTCAATAGGAGCATGTCTTTCTTTTAGTCATATTTGATGACATTGGAGTTAATGTGGCAGGTGCCAATTCCTGCTTTCCTAAAAAACATGAAGGCAGGCAGCCAGGCAGGCCACAGTGATTTAATTGGAATAATCTATGGAATGAGTTAGAGTCGCATGCAGGGAGTGTTAACTCTCAGCTGTGCCAGCTTCGACAGAGATCAATGCACCTAACCTCAATTCAAGAAAACATTCTTTAATGGATCCCCCCGGGATCTGCACAGAGCCTCTTCCCTTCTTCTCACTTATTTATTTATTTTAATTTTTTTTTTTCTTCCTTTCCTGTGGCACACACTTTTAATTATTCGCCTGAGGATTACCAGGCCAGTGGGAGAGGATGATTTTTTATCCTGTCACACCAAACAATACTGTTTTACCACGGGTATTGTTTATATATATATATATATATATACATATATACATATGTATACTCATGAGTGTTTCACCTGACAGCATGTTAAGGTTACACTTTGATCCTCCGCTGTTTTAAGCTTGACATCACGTTTTAGATTAGCGGAATACAGTATAATACGCATTTTTCCCCAGCAGATATGGTCAATTTCTAAAGCAATTCAGTATATTCTTGTATGTGTCTCAGTTTAATATTTGGAACATGGTGTTTGACTTCATTGTGGCTTTCAACATCACCATCATTCTCTTGCTTTAATGTCCATTTTCCTCTCTAACAATCACACTTGCACTGTATTCATCTTTGCACAATACAACATTTTATTGACTTATCACAGCCGACATTTGCTTCATATAACTGCAGCAGCTCTCTTTGGAAAAAAGAAAATGCTATTATATTAGTTCTGCTGTTGGTTTAGTGCTTTTCTTGTGCACTGAACTCGCAGCTGTTTTTGGTGTCTCCAAGTTGTTGGATGCACATAGGAAAATGAACATCAATAAACCACAAGAGTTGAGTGACAAAATATGTGCAGCTGTGACAAGATCTGCCGCTCACTCAGAGAAACAAATCTGAGATAGGAACAGTTTACTTCTCTACTTTTTTTTCTCGAGGGAGTTATTAATTATTCATTGGAGTGTTCCTAGTCATCGAAAAGATCCCCAAGAATGCCTGGATTCAACAAATCTCCACTATGCAGTCACATTGCATCAGTGCTTGTTTTTTTGTTTTTTTTATTATCTCTGGTGTCTTTGACCATCAACACATTTTTAGTGAAAAGCCTCAATCGACCATTCAGGAGCTGGCATGTCTCCTTATTGCCTTCTTTCATTACCAAAGACATCACAATACTTTTAGGAGAGAAAAATAATTACAACACTTTTGACATTTACAACAATTAGAGGCCTGTGGCTGTCAGAGATTGAATGAAACTATATAATAGTCTGACAGGATTTATACATTTCTTTCTCAGACGTGCATGCATTATGTTATTACGTTTGATTCACCCTATTTGAAATATTAGATATTGTACCATTTCAGCTAATATAATTTGACACTTTAAACACAATATTAATGATGTGTTTTTCACTTGAATGTTGGATGTTTCCATTCCAGTGTTTATCAACATTTGTGTATCGTTGAGGCCTGACAAATATGTTGAATGTATTTCCTTCCTCACAGAAAAATGGAAAAAAAACATTATTCGAAATTTTGAAACATGCATTGTTTACATCCATGTCTACTCGCTAGCACTATTTTTTTTGTCCCTGTACTGTAGGTCTAATAAAGACTAGTCACAATCTTTGTCAGACTGTTTTGAGACATATCGGATAGTGCGATTAATGCCTCGTGAATCGCAGCGCTATGATGTAAATAGAAAGAAAAACAAAAAACACTAATCTACCATCTATCTGTGCTGTGTTCGAACATCTGAATGGACAGTTGGTGAACTTGCTGAACAACTTGCTGTACGACCAAAGATTTCAGCAGGTTTCTCTCACGATTGTCAAATTTTGTCTGGATCAACTTAAAGCTATAGTGCGTAACTATTTTATATTAATGGACGTCCGTTACATTCAAGCTATTGCTAAATGAGTTGATACAAAGCAATTAAGCCTATCAGCTCCACAAAACTCTCTCTGTTTTTCTCAGTATAGCTATGTTTAGAAAATGAGGGGAAGATAATTACCTCTTTTGAAGAGTCCATCTTTTTTTTTTTTTATCCTCCTTGTACTCCTTGTATACTAGCAACTGCATGGAGGAGGGTTGGGGGCGGTGCGCAGTCATCGAAGGCTTGTATCATGTGGATGTAACAACAGTGTTATTGTCATTACTTAGAATTCCTCATGGGGGAGACAGAAACCATGCACTTTAGCTTTAAAATCACACAGCGTAAGGAGGGCCTATGTATTGTCGTTTGCCTGCATGAGAGACAAACAAAATGGGCAACCGTCCATCAAAACATTGCTCCACAGATCCACTAGTGGTCACAAACTCCTCGGTGTACCATTAATTGGAAACCATTATCATATGGTGTTTTCAACAACTGCCTGCTCTTGGTCGTACTGTAGAATTTCCTCAGAGAGATACGTAAGGTATGACATTGTAGAAGGCTGCAGGAATGAATAATGAAAAACAGAAAGTAGTTAGCATTTTTGTGCTTCCTGTTCCCTTGTCTTAAAGTCAAAGGATTTTTTGGTTAGATGCCCGTAATAAGGTCATGGTCTACGGCAGAAAATACATCAGTAAATACTACACTCAGGAGAAGCATTACGTTTCACATTACCTTTTTACTTCTGGCAATTGCATTTACCCGTCTTGAATCATCATATTGGTGCTCATTTGTGAAGATTATCTTTCTGAACAAAACATGTAAGTATAATTATCTTTTGTTTGCCACAGAGCTTATTTTCTGCAATAATCCAAAATCCAATGGAAAAATCCCATGCTGTTATTGCCGAGGGAACCAGGGCGATGCTGACATCCAGCTCAGCCTACAAAAATACGTCATCCCTGCATGACTTTATTGCCAAAGCACCACTATCTTCATTGTTGGTTGTCATGATTGGCTGTCAGGTTAGAAGGTGAAGGCATGTCTTGGGAATCGACACAGCGGTTGCTTGTTGAAGTGACAGTGTGTCCAGCCTTTTGTGATGAACATGTTTGTGACAAATTTGCGACAGTGAAGGTGTTTCTTTCACACTCAGAGGAAAGTTTGTATGTGGAGCTGTTTGGTGGTGTAATCAGACCAGCAGCGTGTCCAGGCAGCAAACAGAAGGCAAAGTTCGTAGCGACTCTTCTTCAGCTGATCACTGCATGAATACATTACACAAGACGTCACATGAATGATCACGTTTCACATCCTTGAATTTGTCTGCCTGGATACTGTACCATCATATATTGTTGTAAACATCACATTACTGCTGTTTTTTTGTGAGTCATAATGTATGGCTCACATTTACTGTTGCCACACGGTAATTTAATAAATATATAAATAAAAACCAAACACAATGTGATATTTTCAATGTATTCATGCACCAGTGTACATCTTGACAGGGGGGCTGTAAGTAACAGATGTGACAAAGCCTTTCCTCTCTCTCTTCCTGTATGCATGGATCTCTTCCTGTCACTCCAGTCCCACATCATCCCCTGGCCACAACATGCCACACTGAGATGTGCTGATCAAAAGCCTGAGCTGTCACCACAACCTGACATTCTCATTCCTGTCCCCCCCCCCCCCTCATAGTGGCTTGTTAAAAAGAAAACAAATAATTCCTCCTACTGCTTCCTTCCTTTCAATAATAATAATAATAATAATAATAATAATTAAAAATATATAATTTCTCCTCAAATTTTCAACCGTACTTATTAATGTTTTACTTAAACCAAAACAAATACACATATACTGTACATAACTGAGAAAAGGAAGGACAGTACAGTAGTCTCCTTAAATTAGTGCTGCTCAGCATAACTTAGTATCAACTACAATATCCATAATTCTATTCAGGTAACGTCTCATTGCTTAAGTCAGATTCACCCTCTGCGGAACAAAGCATAAATGGCTGCTTTGTCCTCAAAAATTGAGGAGCTGAACTTCTCTCACAGCTTCTGCTACACGTGGCTGATTCTATTGTTGCTCAATTGTGATTTTCTGAATAACTTGATTACACCAATCTTGCCTGCAGAAGTATCTGCCACCTCTGCGTATCCATATGGGACTTTTATTATAGTGCAAACTTTCAGCTCGGCTTCTCTTTCTCCTTTTTTTTCTTCATTTTTAATCATACAGTAGGCATGGTAGGTAAGAGGAGAATGGAAGTGACATCATTGTGTACAAAAGGTGCAATTATTGCAACAATTTTAGTTCATTTAAGGAGAAACAATATTTAAATCTCACAAATAGCATAGCCTAATATCCTTATAAATTATGTTTAGTTTGTTTAAGTCATAATTTATGTCAAATGCCACAGTTAAGTGCCAAAGCAAGAAGTAGTGGAAAGTGAGGGTGTGGAGGTAATGGTGGTAGTTGAGCTTGTAGCACATTCAACTTTCCTTTTGGAGACCAGAGTTTGCATCCTGTCACAGACCCGCACTGAAAGTTTTTTTTTTAAACCTTTTCCTAAGCTTGAAAAAGTGTTTTAGTTTCCTATTCTTAACCATACCGTAGTTGCCATGCACATCTTTTTAAAAACATTGCCTTCTCGTGCACAATAATAACAGTAAGCAAAACATTTTTGAGCAAAGAGGGACTATAAAGTTGGGAGTATACCAATACGCAAAATTTACGGTTTGCTATTTACCTTGGTTTTAGAGTCACGGTTCAGCACATTTTTGGGAGGACAAAAGAAATACAGAAGACAACTTTTTGTCATTTATTTTGAAAAATATGAACATTAAATAGAGGTCTGTTGGCTTTAATTTAATTAATTAGAACTCTTAAAATAAGAGCTAAACCTAGCTCAGTCCCCAGGTAGCTTACGAGTACCTCAGTTCAATATGCACACAGATGCCACAATTCACATCAACTAGTTCTGAACAACAGGGGCATGTTCAATCTCAAAACGGTGTGCACCGTGTTGCTACAGGTTCCGTGTTGAGCGGCACATTTACTCGGAACAGTGTGAAATGGTGTGCAATGGCTATGAGATATGTTTTCTCTCGTTTGATGGGTGTGTCTCTTGTTTATTGGCTGTGTCACAGGTGATATTCAATCAGCAGAGATGTGCATGTAAACTTGTGCATGTAAACAGACAGAGCGCTTGCCTTGCGCACACAACAGAATTTTCCAACACCCCCCCATTTTAATAAAAAAAAAACTTGTTCCTACATTTTGTCAGGGCTAAACATAGCCCAGGTAACAAGAGGCACACTGATGAGCAGCTCAAGGTGACTCACAACTTCCCCAACACTGCCCCACAGTATTTATACAGGCTGATCTTGATTGATTCTCCAGGATTGGATGGCTGGACTGGGGCTGCTCCAATCGAGATCTTCAGGTATCCAAGCAGGAAGTGAGATGGGAAGGGCCTGGCTGGAACGAGCTGGGAACCACACATCCTACTTGGCATACAGCACACAAAACACTTAAAGGGTCACACACAATAGAGGGTGCGGCAGCTATAACACTTACTGTAAAAATTACACCACTTTAACATTGGCATGTGGTCCATAAGAGAAAATTAACGTCAAAATGCCAGTAATGCTTCAACTGTAAGATTCCAACCTGCAAATCTAAAGTAAATTAAAAAAGGCAAGACAAGTGCATTATAGTTTTAATTAACTTTTATCAGCCAATAGAGCCAGGAGTCCTGTTTAAGGTTTCTGGTCTACAATTCAACATTCATTATTCAGTCAAGACTATATTTTCAAGTTTTACACAGTTATTTGGTACTCTGCAGGCCTGGTGGGCCTCCATTTGTTGTGAGACTGAGTGCTGTGGCTGTGGATAATTCCTGGATGACCTCTGTGCTCATTTATAAAGAGTAAGGCACAATGAACTGACAGACATGAAGTTCAAACTTCTGTAATAGATTTGAATGATGCTGTCGCAAATGGTTTCACATAGTTTGAATGTGTTCCAATCACACCACACGTATAAACCAAGTATTTAAAAGTATGTATTGCATGGCTATATGCCTATGCTTAATACCAGTTTCCCATTCATACAGAGGGACTGGGTACACTGTTAGTAATGAAGTAGATGCAGTGTCTCTGTCTGAAAATGACACATTTTAAATGTACTCTGTGCACAATGTATCATTTCAGTCATTTCTATGTTTGACACAAAAATATAGTGTTATTCATGCATAGAGCAGAACGATGGACAGCAGTGTGTGCACTTATACATTTCTGTCCAGCATCGATTGTGCTGCATGCCTCATTCATTATGCTGCATTGTTTTGGCTTTCCACTTATCAGCATCCACAGAGAAAACCATTATATATAACTCCTTGTGATTATCTACTCTCTGAGACCCCACAGGTACAGGCCTGCAGATCATTTGTAGCTTTTCTTTCTCCTTTAATTGAAAAACAATGAGAAGCATGAGTAATATACACCCAGGACACCCAGGTACCTCCTGGAATAAGCAAAACACTTTACAGTGTTTCATATTGACAAGTTTAAATATAGTTTGCAATCTGTTACTGAGGATGGAGAGGTGTTGTGAATATTTTGATAGCGGCGCAGGAGATAAGTAAGAAGGACAATGCTACAACAACCTAAATTAAGATTGAGCACAGTGCTTGCTCTTTTTATTGTAGTGTGAGGAAGGTGAATTCATGTGGGAGGCTTCATCTGATGACGTGCCAAACAAGCGCTTGGGCATAAAAGCGTAAAATACAGATATTTTCGCGACTGTCTGGCCTTAATGCCTCTCATGAAAACATCTGAGAAACTTGTCTAGACAGTTGTGCAGGATGAGGGGGCAAAATGCCAGACTGTCTAGTCAATTTGCATGTGCACTGTTATTGTTTTCACTCACATCACAAACATTAACCATTGTCTTCTCTGTTTTCCACTGGCCAGAGCTCAACCAATTATTATGTGAAACTATGAATTATGCTGTCAGTCAGCAGCTTTCTGCCAGGTTCCACAGGTCAGCCCATCCTGGGGTTAAAATATAGTACAGGAGAGCTTGAAAGAGAGTTGTGGAGTGCGATTAACTGCTTATTATTTAAAGGCGCTGTGGAAGAGCCGAGGTGAGGCCAAGAGGTCACCATTTATTTTACGCACCCGCCCTGAAATCATTAACGAGCCTCTGACACCGCAGGCTGCAGAATAACAAACAAAAAATAACACAAAGCATGAAATGGGGAGAGCAGCAACGAGCTCAGTGGTAACTGTCCATTTAATTATACAGCTATCAGAGGATTTATTATTACTCTATAAAACTGAAACCCTGTTTCTGCACTGGTTCTGGTTCCCCATGTAAATGTTGAGTTTATAGGAATTGTGTTCTTCTCTGAGAAGTTTCCTATGAATGTTCCTATCAGGGTGAAATGACCTGTAAATAGATAGTTGGTCCAATCCCACAATTCCCTGCTTCATCAGCCCAGCTGTTTTCTATTAGTCCAGTGAATATGGTAACATCTTTTTACAGCAAGTTGTCTGTAAACCAGTGGAACATTGTATAACAATTAATGATTAACTATATTGTTTATGTGTGTCAACAAGTTACAACAAGAGTTATTACTGTATTGTTAATATAATTAAATTTGTCATTTATTTGTGATTCTGTTTAATAATACTCAAAAGTACAGTGCAGTCCAGGCAACAGAGGGACTTGTTATTATAGACATTGGGCAGATCAATGCTCAAAAAGCTTGGAATAGAGACTTTGATCTGACCTCTCTCGTGGGCAAATCTTTTTCACTTCTTTAGGAACCCAAACCATTAGTTTTTTCATTCATCACCATCCTTGTCACCAATTTTAGCATGAAACAAATACAGAGGTTGGATTGTAATATGATGCAGACAGTGCAACATGCTGGGAAGCAACAAAAAATTGGTGTGAGAGAGCTTTTGGTTTAGGGTCTCTAAAATAGAAGTGACAGGAAAGGCCTCACCATACAAATGCCCTTTGATATGACTAAATGAGGACTCTGAATGAAAAGAAAATAAACTGCGTTACACCTGCCAAAAAGCCAACCTTTTAACCCAAAGATTGCTACGGCTTCACAATTTTACTGTAACACCAGAAAATGGTAGAAGATCATATTATTGTACTGCTTGAATTGTCTACTGCCTGATGAGGCAAAATCCTCCACTTTGGAGATGTAGTTACATGTACTGGTGCAAGCTTTGTGGGTCATTATAATGCATAGGAGTCCATTGGAGATCCCACAGGATCAATGGGTGAAGTCGTTTAAGAGGGATGCCACCAGCTTTCACTTGTGTGCCTTGTGATTTTGTCTTCAATTGCTCTTGTATAGTTTATATTTTTCTCATTTAAGATAAAGGCTTATCTTAGCTTATCTTAATTAAGAAAAAAAGAAAAGTCAACTCCTCTTTCTCTGAGCTTTGGGAATACCCAGATGGAAGGGCTGATCTTAGTGGTGATCACAAATGACCCATATTAATTGGACCAAACTAAACCTAACTTAATCTAACTTTTCCATATAATAGTTTTCATTTCCTGTGCACATGTGGCTCATCGCTATGTCTGAAAAACCAGAAATGTGATAAAGGTCTTGTAAATATGAGAACGCCATTTAACTTTTTGGTGGGGAGTCTAAAAACATTGCGTATTTAAATAAACTCAATTAAAAGCTAACAGTGTGCGGGAAGAATGACCCCTCCATTTGTATAATGAGAAGCTCTACTTGGCAGGAAGTAAACCTTGACCCAAGCTGTTTCCTAACATAATTTCAATGAAACGGTCGCCACAGCGTTTTGACTGATCACTTAACGTTAAGCCAAAGCTCCATTTGTCATAATTATATGGTACTAGTGCAGTGCCTGTTCAAAACGCGTTCATTAGGGCAGATCTCTTGGCCTTCGGTATTGCTGCTTGCAGCTTTCTCGAGAACCGCTCATTTAAATAACTTCACACTCGAGACTGCACCTTGCCATGACATAGTTGCGTCCCTTAGCAATGCTAGAGTATAGGCGTCATTTGCTAACAGCTAGCTATTTGGGACCAGGCTATTTCCGGGAAGCGTTCGTTCGGAATGTTACAATGCTGATGCTTGAAATGTTTGAGTTTGGTACAATGAAACATCTTTCTTCATCTGTTCTTGAATGTTCTGTAGCGAGTGACAGAGAGCCAGCTGTACCCAGCATGCGTTCCGCAGTGTAACAGTTAATACGGGTCCCCGCTTAATAAACTACACAGTGTGTACCGTAGATCTCAAGAGCTCACACTTTCCTTGGGTCCTCAGCAATACATAAAAATCTGCCAAGTGTAAAGTCGATTGGATAGTAAGGACACACCGACAGACAGAGACTCCTTCCATTTGATTTTATTATTTCGATTTACTTTACATCCCTTTAAACACCAAATGAGCAACATCACTTTACTAGTTCATCACCTGACAAAGTAGTTTCTCCATGGTCTTCTCCATTTATACTGTAACCTTAATTTCACACCGTCCTTGCCCCCATGTGTACGTCTAGGCATGACTGACAAAGCAGTTTTAATTTGATCAGCCCAGCAGAACCGCCTTCACTCAGAGACTTTCTGCACTTTGCCATTTTCCACGTGTCTATCCTCAGGGAACATTTGTCAAGACAGCCAATTTATCAGATAATAAAATAATGATAATGGTAATTAGATTAATTCTCCTGATCATGACCCGTGCACTTTGAATGCCGATTACCATGTAAACACAATCTCTGAGTGATTTTCCAGGCTGATAGCTGTGTGCCCAAATCAGAGCACCGCACGTGTATCCCAAGGTCTAATGAAAAATAACTTCAGCTGCTCAAGCATAGTCAAGTTTTACTTCCTCCTTTTCATGCCACTGCACAACTAACAACAACTCTCCTGCCTGCTACGAAACATTAGCCATCAATTATGTTGTAATTAAGAAATATCTAAGCCTTGGCACCTACGACCACATTGTGAATTCTCCACAGCTGACTGATTTCAGAGTATTGAAAAGCAAATGGGTTTTCAATTTGGAAAAGAGATGCAGGCTAATTGAGTTGACCTTAAAATGGTCTTTTATTCAAAATTAACACCAGAATATGAAGCAGTGACTGTTTTTGTAAAGAGCTACATTTGTTAAATATGCAGCTATACTTAACCACAGCACTGACTTCTGCAATCTAGTCTTAACACAAACGTTTTTTTTCTTCATGTCATGGCAAATAAACCACACGAGTAGACAACAATTGACATAATATTTGTTGCTCTGTCAGTTTTTGTTTGTGTCTTACGGCGCTGCCCTAATACTGGAAAATATCAACCTGAACAATTTCTGTATGCAAATGCAAATTTGTACAACACAGTTTTCAAGTAGTGTGTGTGTTATAGAAGTTGACAGCAGGTCCGTGAATGTACAGCCCACTTCAGGAGTTGGTTTATCACCATTGGCCACAGAAACATCACACACCTTCATGCCAGAGAAAGCTCTTCATCTGAAGCAAGCAGGTGCATACACGCATGGTCTCACACTGAGTCGTACCCCAGCCTAACCGCATTAGCTCAGATGTTTGTGCATTTAATGTCAGCTACAGCTATACATGCAGCAAGCCATGAATCACCCAGAGGACTTTTGGGTGATATAAATCATTTATATTGTTAAGCTTTCAAGACGACACAGTCATTTATCCTCAGTTCAAGGAGACACAGGCAGCTTAAGACACTTGTCAATGACGTGTTTGGAGAGAGCTCAAAACAGGCTGTCAAGCAGAGATGAGATGTACGGCGTGTACCAAGACAGTGCTAAAACCAACTTCCTCTTGCTTATCTGTGCCATAAAGGGATGCACACACACGCAGATGTAGTCGTTGGAGATTATGCCAGCACTCTGTCCTCTGCCCTGCAGCTGCCATTGTAAATTATCACCTGTCATATCTGGGACATTTCCACAAAGACATTTGATGTGGTGATGCTGGAGATACGAACTTTGGTGGGTGCTCTGGGGGAGTTTTGCAGCCATAGACCTCAATGCTAGCATCTCCCATTTCAGGCATCTCTCACTGTTATCAGTCTATCTTAGAAAGATAGATCAAAACATGAAAACAGTGGCAGCATGTTGCCCGAACAGTGATCAGAGTTAGGATAGGTTGATTTGTAATTCACCATGCCTAATCTGCACCAGACAAGTTGCATTTGTTGAAAACAGCTCTTGGTTTTTTGAGACATAAATGCTGTTAACACTACACACAGGCAGCACAGCTACCCATATGTCCAGATGGGAAGTTAAAACACGAGCATATCCACGCAGGCGACACATGAAAGTCACAAAGTAATTAAATGATGCTTTATCTTTAAACACATGCCAGTGTCAAGAGAAAATAGCCCTAATTCAAACGGCCAATAATGAGAAACACCTGTAATTACTAGGAAACGTAAAGTGACAAAGCAAGCAAGCGCATGTGTTGAAGACGGCGGAGAGTTACAGCTGGTATAAAAGCTCATGTCTGGAGGTAAACTGCATGGTGAGTCATTTTGTATTGCGGGTTGCTTCTCTAATCGCCTTGTATTTCTGTAAAAAATTCTCCTGAGGGAGAGCTGGCCGAGTTCTGAGATAGAAACGACGAGAGGGGGACACACTATTCCCACTTGGGATTGTTCTGTCGGTAGCATGGAACCTTTCAGCCCACCAGCTCCGCACATTTCCATACAATCAAATGCTGCGCACAAAATGCCAGTTAGCACTCTGAGGAAAGCAGTCTGTTTTAACAAGCGAGATCATGTGGATTCTGTGCTTTTGAGAAACACTGAGTTTCATAATGAAAGGCAACACTTGCAGGAACATTGAACAAAAACAACTATTAAATGTCCATGTTGCCCTCAAACTTCCTTTGCATTGTCTGTGCCAGTACCGAAGCGGTTTTCTATTATCTATCATTTCACTGGCGCCCCCTGCAGCTGCAGGCGCCCCTGCTTGCTGAATCCAGCCGAAGCTGTGTGAGAAGGGGAAAGGGGGGGAGTGGGGGCTGAAACAGACTCTGTGTTGAGAACTAAAAGTAGGCTAGATAGTAGAAGTTCACGAAAGCAATCCAACTTGGTAAAAAAAAAAGACAATGCTACATGTTGAAATAAATACACCCAAAACATGCTTTTAGGGATATTATAGTTAAATATAGTGATTGTCAGATATAGGGGTGTCAGTGTCTTCGAAAATTATCCAAATTAATTTTACAATGAATTACTTCGGGCCCCTGTACTACGAATAAGGATCAACATGCCCTGGATTTATTTCAGTTACCCGGCTTCACTAAAC
The DNA here is from genome assembly GCF_031162955.1 of Sander vitreus. Lineage (NCBI taxonomy): Eukaryota > Metazoa > Chordata > Actinopteri > Perciformes > Percidae > Sander > Sander vitreus. The sequence continues at coordinate 14,550,002 of NC_135863.1, forward strand.
CTAAACCTAAACTAAACCGCGGTCCCGCATAACCTGTGTCATGACGCTGATTATCAACTAGTTCAATCAACCCAGGGTTTCCCAATCCAGCAGCGCGCTTTCATATAAAAGAGGCGGTGTTTGCGCACCACGACCAATTGCAAACGCCGCATATTTTAAACAAGAAGAGCAAACTATAATTCCACATAAATATGAAGAACACAAACACGTTTTACAGGCAAAATGCAGGAAGGAAAGCTGGCAAAAAAAGGCTGACGCTGTTTTACGTAAATCACAACGCTTATCCTATCAATATCACTTCCAGTGGTGTAGTCTACGTGATAGTAAGCGCCAGGATTTCTATATAGGCTACCCACTTAAAAATGCCCAATGACACGTAACAACATAGGCTACTTTCCATTATATTTTTGATACATTTTGAATTGTCATCCGTGCTTTTTTCTTAACATCTATAGGCTGAATAAAGTTTTTTTTTTTTTTTTTTACCGTAAATTGGTGCATTAAAGTGTATCGGAATGCAGGAAATGAAGTCGTTGATGCTTAAAACTTTCCTGGGGGAGGACACCCAGGCCCCCCCACTATGATATGCCCCCTTCCTCCCCCAAAGGCAGAGTCTGGCCAATATACAGTAGGCTACAGTACACCCACTATAAGAGTAGGCTATACATTAGACTAGACTGGTCACTTCCCCATCAGTCAGGCACAAGATCTGACCATAATTACACTTTTGCTTTCCATGAACTGTCGTTGCTTTAGCCTATTATTTCAGTTGAAACCCTGGCAGTGGTAAGCGATCGTGAGAGAAAATAAAAAAATATCAAAACATAATTCTAACCGATGTGCGTATTGGCAACACACGGCTGAAGAAGCTGACAAATAGCCTAGCCTATATGTAATTCCCTCCGCTTAAAAATCTAAATCTTTCATGAAGATACCCATCAGTGAATGTTAACGGGGTTGTCGGTCTCTAAATGTTTTAACTTTTATATCTCTCTCTCTCTCTCTCTCTCTCTGTGCGCCGAGCTCCACCTCGGTGACACCGTTATCAACCGAGTATTGATTGGTCAGTAGGCGGTGCTTTAACACCGGTTGATCTCTAATCTCCAACTTAACCTGCTCCCAACCAGGTTAGGTGTTCAGCATGAGTTACCACGGCGATTGAACCCAATAACAACTAATCCTCCTTCGTGGTACAGAAAACCCTGGGTTGAACCTGAAGTTACCTCGTTAACGCCAAATCTTGCTTCGTAGTACAGGCCTCTGGTCTTCTTCCTCTATGGTTAAGTTTTGATTAAGATTAGGGAACAAAAACTATGTGGTTAATCAGGAAACCCTTGTTGTCATGATTAAACGAAACCAGAGTTCACTATTGATACACGACAGGATGTGTCTGTCTGGAGAATTTTCTTGTGTCAAAATGTTTTGCTGAATGTTGGGATGTCACAAGGACAGCTCTTATGTTGAGAGAGCCATTTGTGTTTTTTCTGATAAAAGTAGATTTGTTTAGAAAGTGCTGGTCCTTTCGATGCTTCACCAAAATGAGCACTAAGTTTCGAAGGCCATTCTACCCACATATTGATCTGGTATATTCCTGTCAGTTTTGAAACAATTATTAACTAATAACTATTAAAAGCTATAACCTTGGAAGCTTGGTGGTGAACAGGCATGTGGAAAACCATTGGTACATGGACAAGGCAGATGTGTGTTGCACTGAAGGATGGACAACAAAACATCAGAATAAAATCCAAAAATGAATTGCTTATCACAAAAGGTCTGTTGTACTGGAGCAGCATAATGGGAGTTTTGAAAAACATACTTACTGCAAGCAGCATGCTGAGAAGACAAATCTCCATGTCTCAAACCTTTATATGTCTTCTTTTGTTTTGCTACTTTGAGCTATTATTTCCCCTTTAATAGCAAACCATTCATTTGGGTGCCATTTTCTTGTACAGAGAGGTGCCTCGTTAACAACACAGAAGAAAAGTCATTAAAATGGATGGCTTTCTTATCAAAAGTAAGATACCATGGCACGAGTCACAAGTTAGTCATAATCATAAGTCATAAGTTAGTCTCTGAAACCGTCTTAATCATCCAACAAACATCATTATCACCATTGTTTCCCTGTGGGCCAAGCTCGGTCCGTGTTGTTTGACATTTGATGTCATGTTTTTGCAAACCTCCATGGATTAATTTTAAGTAGGACACTGAAAAGATAAATCTATACAAAAAACTTTCAAAGTATGGAGCAGCTTAGTTTGATCAGTGATATGATTGTCTCAAATGTTTACTTGCACTTGTCTGAAATACAGTCATATGGTTGTTTTGTTTTTGCCACATTGCTGTTATGAAAGACGAAAACAAAGGAAATCATGACAGGAAACTTGTGTTATCTCAGCAGGACGTCGTGCAGCAAGCTCCCTCTCTGTCACATTTGTTCTCAGACCAATATGCTCAGTAGATTCCACTTTGTACATCTTCATTTAGAAATCTGGATGCTTGCTGAAAACGCAATATGTCTCTGAGCCAGAGAGAGGGTGGTGTTTTATTATTTTTAATTCATAGGTGTTTATGAGAGATTTTACATCAATGTCAAACCAGAAATCTGCAGCGGCATATAGCTGGAAGCTGTTGCTAAATGAAAGCTTTCTTGTATATGTGGAGGGGAGTGTTGTAAAGGTGAACAAGAGACTGAACGTTATTATATATTCAACACGTTTGAAATTATATGAAGCTCTAGCTGTGCTTTTACTATATGATACTGTGTGCATGCAGAGCCAGGATTCATCTAATTACTCCCTCTCATGGGCTGCCAGTTCAAGGAGAAGTGTGACAGATCTGAAGCTATTCAGCGAAGTCCAACCGCTAGCTTTTGAGGACCAAAACAAGACTGGATTAGTGATGCCTCTGCAGGGATGCTTCTCTGTACAGTTGTACAATTGTATTGACAGCTAAGGTATCAGCCAGATTCAAGCCGTCAAGAAAAAACAAGAAACTAAATAGAGGGACGGGCATAACAAGCGAACTAGCTCAGCTGCACTCTTGTGCAGGCAACAGTTCTGCAGCTCCCTTGACAGCTATATTAGTGCTAATGACATGCTGTGTGGCACAGATGCACCTGGGCTGCAGAACAGAATGACTGTTGGATCAGTGTGAAAGCATGTCGATTCATGGGGCACAATGAAGCCTTCATAGGGAAATTATACAGTAAAAATAGCCTACATCCAATAGGTTAGAAAAAATGAACAGTTTGATCTACCATCTCACAGCAGTTTTCACAGAGTTTTCACATAATGGACTTGCACTGACCTGACCTGTGGAGACCAAAAAATGCTCCCATAATTAGTTTTTTCAAGTAGCAATTACGACTCATATTTACGTTTATAGTGGTGACGCCCTCTTGTGGCCTCTCGTAATTATTGCGGGAGCACAGCTGGAAATAAGGTGACAAAGTATAAGAGTACAACATTCCACGTAAGAAGGAAGGTTGGGGTGATGGATGGGTTATTTAAACACAATACTTTTACCGAGGAGACCAGGACTTGTGTCCCAACGCTGATGTTTTTTTAACTTAATGCAACAAACTTAACTAACGGATTTACATCACGTTCTGCGTCACGTGTGTTACCAGAAGTTAAGTAATGTAACAGATGATTTAACCTAAACCACAATCTTTTCTAAATTTAACTAAGTAGTTTTTGTGCCTAAACCTACCAAACTGCGACCGCTTCACAACATCTATGGCGTGTTTAAAACCGCATCCGTTACGTTCTTTGGATTAGATATGAGGACCGAATATGCTCCTGTGGGCTGTATTAGAGTATAGGAATACAACAATCTCATCACAAGGTCCAATTAGTAGTTGATCTGGAGCTCACATTACCATTGTAGGGAAACAATTCAGATTTTCATAAAACCGATATCCGCTCATGACACTATGGTCTGCAATGTTTTAACAATAACCATTGAATGTATTTTCATTGTGTAATCACCTCTCTATATTTGTCATTGTTAGTTGCAGACTCCGCCATTCAAATTGCCTGTGTACCGGTATGCACAAAGGATTTACAGTAAATGATGCAGCATGTAATCCAGCATCACCGTCAGTAAACTTGTCTCACTAATAACAGTCTCACTGTTTACTGCTCACTCTCCACCATGAGTATCAAACCTCTATTGGAGGTTTCCTGTGGAGTCTTTGACCCCTAGCAGTGCTATGGAGGTATTTTTAAATTTTTCGTTTTGTTTAACTTGGGCACGCACACAGAGCCATACATGCACACGCACAGGTACACAGTCCTACCAATGGTGTCACTCTATTCCACGGATCTACAGGTGGTGGTAACACGACAGGAGATGATGTACAGCAAAGGTGGGGTAACCAAAGGAATTGCAATTAGAATTGGAATTATCTGGCCAAACTCCATCTGCTGATTAAGATCACGCTTACTCGTGGTGAGATTATTTTGTCAAATGCTGTTTCCAACGTCAGGAATGTTTAAACTTAACTTTCAATAAAGATTCTGCTACTTTCAATTCTTCTGTCAAATCTTAATTTTAGGTGCTGCAGTTGTAACGAACATTTAAATAAAATAATTGTGAAATTAATACTTTTGACATCTAGACATCACTTGTAAATGTATGTCAATGAACTCTACATGTGACCAACCAAGGAATGCGGTGTGAAGCCAACTATGAATGGATATTTGGGACTTAACACAGGATTTAGTCCCTCGATAGATTTTTTACTTTTGCTTAAATCCAAAGTGGGATCATGTTGAGATGAAATACAGAATCAACGTCATGTGCACATGATTTATTTGATTGACAATTCATTGCAAGAAATGTCACTCCATGGACATTTTCAAAGAAATAAAATAGTGTAAATCCATTTTGTTGGAGGCACAGCTTATACAGCAGTCAGGTCTCATCTTTTGGCTTTAAGTACAAACTTCGTTAATACTACAGGAGAGCACAAAAGGAACAATTTTGTCTTAAAACGTGGACATGCTGGGAATTTTGAAGTACTGTTGGTTTGTAATGACTGCAGAAATTGACATTGCTCTTTATTAATTTAGGCCTACTGCCACGGTGCTCGAACACCAGTGACAAGATACATTCAGAAAAAAATTAAAACATTTCTATGAATAACACAATTTATTCCATAAATGATAGGCTGTGAAATATGGTGCATACCACTTCGGAGCCATCAAAAGGAAGCTTCAGGGAGAAACTGCATGAGGCGGCATTATCAGGCTTGTCAGCCTGGCCTGTCTAAAATAAATACATTTGCATCTTTCTTCTATTTATCATCTGTTGCATTATGCCTGCTGTCCTCTCTTGCTGCTGATTAAATTTCCATTAGCCATGCTTACTAGTTGTGCTTGGGAGGGAGCTCCTGAAAAATGCTCTTTGAATGTGCTTGCTCCGTGAGAGTCGAGGTTGGGTAATGACACGGTGGCATGATTATTTTTTTTGGGGATATGCACCGTGTGACAGCGTGTCTTTATCCAGTGCATTTCTGGCTTCTGTCTTGGCGGCTGGCAGGAGAATGGAAATGCAAAAGAGACACTACGAGATTGAAAGGGTGGAATAGAGAGAAGATGGACGTTTCAATCGAAAGGCAAACACCTTTTTGCATACTCCATTCATGTATTAAGATGAGAACCACTGCTTGACGTGTTCGGGAAAAAATAATCTCTCAGTAAGTGTGTAAACCCTGCATCTGCATTTCAACATGAACCATTAAATGCACCTAAAGGGTCTCAATTTAAGTCATGTTTTATGCGTTTGGCTCCAGCAATGGTTTATTTGGACTAAAAAGAAGAAAAGGAAGTTAAAGTTAGCTGTGATTGGAAACAACTCAAATTTAACTTAACAGGAAATCTAAAAGGATGTAGATGTAGGATGTAGATCCAATAGGATGTGCAGTGTAAAAACATAAAACTGTGATAATAATGACCATCTTACATAAACTACAGATGAACACCTTTAGAAAGCAGACATGGGTTTATGGATGTATGAAGCTGCAACTTTCTCAGTGTAGCTTTGTGTTATCTAAAAGATTTTCAATTGCACATATCCAAATAGACTTCACACAGCTTTAATAGACGTTAACTTTGGATATGGATAGGCTAAAGTTGAGGCTACACTGTTACTATGAATTAGTTGACTTTACTAGAAATTTGCATGGAAACCTGTTGGCTTAAACCGTCTAAGTTTTTACACACACAAACTTAACAGGTCAAGTTGTATTAACACAGAGCGGTAAGTTGATGCAGTAGACAAATCAAGTTGACATTAGTTGTCATTAATAAAAATCATTGGCAAACATATGTACAAATAATTTTTTTCTGGAGTCATGATGTCTCAAATAAGCATGTTAAGTTAAAGCTTTAGTGCGTAACTTTTTTATATTACTGAACGTCCGTTACACTCAAGCCATTGCCAAATGAGTTGATGCATAGCTAATTAAGATTATCAGCTCCACACAACTCTCTCTGTATTTTCTCAGAAAATCAAGTGAAGATAATTATCTCTTCTGAAGAGTCCATCATGTTTTTTAATCCTCCGTGTCCTCCTTGGCTACTAGCAACTGCGTGGAGGAGGGGTGGGGTCGGTGCACGATCACAGAATGCTTGTATCATGTGGATGCGCCAACAGTTTTGTTGTCATTACTTAGAAATCCTCATATGGGAGACAGAAATTCGAACTATAGCTTTAAACATGCAAAGAAATATAAGAAATGTAAAAGATTATGCTACTTATCACTACCAAAGAAACAATTTGTTCATATAAATATTGCTTACCTTCCTTTAGGGCAGTATGACTTTGAGAATAATGTATTAAAAACATTTGTTCTAATAAACAGAAAGGACATCACTAAATACAACTGCATGGAAAGTTTCTCTCAGGAGTGTAAATCATTGATTTCCAATCTATGTATGCGCCACTGAGCTGCCCAGACACCATCAGTCCACACCCGGGTCTCGCTCATGGTGCAACAATAAATGTAAATAAACATGAAAACATAAAAAACTAAAACCCAGGTAACATTAATGCACACCCAAAACATTAACAGATTTTTTTTTTTTTAAAACACACTTTAACCAGGACAGAAACCGTTCAGAACATTTTTTTTTTTTTGCCATTTGCATCGCTTGAGCACAGAACAGTTTAAATGACCACGCCCCTCTCATTCAGAAACTTAACATCCTTAGTTACAATATCTCTGCTTAATATGATCTGTGCACTGCATAGCGATTATTATAAACAACAATGTGATTTAGTAATGAATATGGTTATTAACAAAACATGAAAGAATAAGTAGTGACCACTAAAAAGTTTAATTACAACTAAATCTGGGTTTGCTACAGTTAGAAATTGATCCTAACTCTCCGGTCTGTACACTACGTCTCACAGACCATCGGGTCTGCAGTGACCATTTGCAGTGAGGAGAAGAAATCCTATACCAAAGCACATTTTCCTAAAGAAAAATGCTGTTCCAAGAGTGGAGAGCTGCAGACAGAGCAGAGTTAAGCTAATGCTATTAGCTAAAGTTACTGTTTTTGACCTGGCATCAGCAAAGTTACACACGAAAGCATGGCAGGATAACGGTAACTTTCCATAATGTTGACACTCAAAAGTGCTGCAAAGACATTGATGTTGCACATTTGCCCTATAGGATTGCATTGCAGCTTGGTTCATGACTGTCGCTCAATACTGGACCAACAAAGATTTTTGTTCAGTTGAGTCACTTACACACAAATGCATGGAAAACTAGGGTACAGATTGAAAAATACTGACAATACCCTTTAATGGCTAGCTGAATTGATTAGTGCAGGGAGGATGGGCGGCCACACGACCTATTGCCTCATTACTCTCAGTTTGCAGGTGTTCTCGATGCTTCGGTGCCCCTGCTGCCTTGGCACAGAGAAGACAGAGGACAGAGACCAGACCCACCTCATTCATCTTGCGCGCTGTGATGGAGGTCATGCAGGAAAGCACTCTTGCTCAGAATAAGTCGCTGGGAGTGACAGATGGAGTTGCAGAACGGAAGGGGAATCAGCTCAGCCTCAAAGTGTTTCATTTGTTTTTCATCTCAAAAAGGTGGCTGCAGGCACACTTTTGATGACAGCACCCGCCAGGCTTACTTTTATGGTTATGTAAGACACCCCGACTCTGTGTGTTTGAATTTTACTACACCTCGATGAAACGGCAAATATGTGTACTGATTGCGTATTTATTGTAGGGTTAGAACAGAGCAATATGTCGCATACGCTTTGGTATGTTTACTTTGCGAGAGCATGGCGGCAGAATAGTTGCAAACTCATGTAATTGTATCAAGATGTATTGAAATGTAGAAAAATGCAAAATGTACTGATGTACACACACATGTTGGAGTCTTGAAATAGGAGGTGACAAAGAGCAGTGTGGGTGAAGATCTGACTCTTTAAGACATGCATGTAAACAAACTCGTCCTGAAAAAATACATGTGTACTGGTGTGAACCTTCTTAAGATAGTGGCAAGGGCATTCAAAATAGTTATGCAGATGTAGATATGCACACATATTGTACATGCATGTAAATGCACACATGTGCATACACACACACACACACACACACACACACACACACACACACACACACACACACACACACACACACACACTGAAAATTGAATACAAAAGGTACAACCAGTGGATCTGCTGGTTAAACACATTAAAGGCAAACTATGCAGTTTTTTTTTAGCTTAATTTACCTTAACTGAACAGCCTTCGAAGTCATTGGAATGGTTATATGACTTTTTTTTCGGGTTGAATGGTGGTCGTCTTGCTTCCCCCTAGCGCCTGTGAGCGGAAAAACCACCCTTGCAACTTTGGGCCGGCGGGCCGCTGTCCTCAGCATCAGGAAGTATCCTAACTCTCCGGTCTGTACATATATCAGGAATCGCAATGTAACGAATTGCTTTACGACACTGCACACATACAGGAACTGGCTAGCTATAAGAACAAGGTAGCGATGGAGTTTTTCACACTATCATTATGGCTGAGCCGGTTAAAAAGAAGCAGAAAGCTAGGACAGCATTGTCTGAGGAACAGAGAAAGAGGAAACGGAAGACTGACTGAGCGAGGAGTCAGACACGAGTGAACATCGGACCTGCGTTTTTAGAATGGGGAGAACTGAGACAAACAGAAGCCTGCAAATCCGATGCTGACCTGGTGTTCTTGCTGTTGCCATTGTAAGTATCTTTTGGATAAACTCTGTTTAATCTTTGTATTTCTTGTTATTGTGACCTCAGGATTTTTGCTATTGTCTGTAAAGGTTTTTATTATGATCGCTGTCTGTTACGGGCTTACTAGCTAGGTTACTAGCTGTCTACCTCAGTGGACATGGCTCCGTGCTTTCGTCTGCTTCTTTGAAAAAAAAATGCACATGACCAGAGGGAGAAAATGGGAGGGGGGAGAGTCACCAACGAGTTTTTTACAACAGTGTTGTCAAATATCTATTCCGAAGCTGTAGGGAGAGCTCTATAGAGAAACCTGCGAGCAAAAAGCAAGAAAACAGCGAAGAAATTGCCAAAACTGCATAGCGCCCCTTTAAGCTAAGGTAATAATCTAGGATTATTTACTGGGACAGATGTCCTTCTTTGACAAAATATGTAGTGATTGGAGTCCATCTGTGGAAAAGAAATTTTCATGCTGTCATGTTTTCAATTATATATAGTATATCTGTTTGGGTCTTTCCTTGTTTTTTTGTAACTAGCAAAGACTACTCATGTTCCTTTAAAGCTTTAGTGCGTAGCTTTTTGATATCAATGAACATTCAAGCCATTGCCAAATTAGTTGCTACAAAGCTAATTATGACTATCAGCTCCACACAACTCTCTCTGTATTTCTCAGTATGGCTATGTTCAGAAGATTGTGTCGTCTGGCGACTTTGCCGCGCAGAAGCTTGAGTGAAGATAATTACCTCTTCTAAAGAGTCCATCATGTTTTTTTAATCCTCCGTGTCCTCCTTGCATACTAGCAACTGCATGAAGGAGGGGTGGTGGCGCATGCTCGATCACGGAAGGCTGTATCATGTGGACATGCCGACAGTTTTGATGTCATTACTTAGAATTCCTCATGGGGGTGACAGAAACTACGCACTATAGCTTTAATTAAACAATTAACAATAAGGAACAGCAGCTGGTAAATCTTTTAGCATAGAGTAGCACATCAGTGTTTAAACTGCTTTTGATTTCAGGATGTATGCCTTCCCAGTACTTTGCTAGTTTTAGACAAAAGACACGTTTGTGGTCATAGCCTCTCCAGCATGATGGTGATGACCCTCTGACAAATGTGGATGTTATTGTCACTGGGGTTCTAAAAAATCTTATTTTTCAAGCGATTGTTGAAGACAGAGAGGGATTTTGGTGACCAAGTTGAGTTCGGTAACAGAGGGCCACACAGGAGAAGAATTTGGATTGAGGTTGTTATTGTTCATTAGCAATGTTTACGCTTTATGTGATAAAAACACTAATCCGGGCAGTCATTTCTAGGAGTCAGGGTTGTTAAAGTACCTATTTAAATGTTTTCAGCAGAGAAATATTAATTTGAAATAAATGCAAAGCAACACAGTTTCGTTCTTACAAGCTGCTTCGTCAAAATCTGAGGGCATAACGTCCAAATGGTCGTCCAGCTTGTCACAGTCGTCCTAATTGCCTTGTTAGAGCAGAGATCTGCCTGAGACACAGGTCTCATTATTCTCACTTTTATTTCACAAACACTTTCACAAATTCTTTCTTCCTGACTTCAGCTGCCGTCACTTATGTTCCATCTCAGAACAGAGTAGTTCTGGATCATAAACTCCATCTCCTCACATTTGCATATTCTCTCCAGAGCCACAAAGTCTGCAATTGCCTCAGCTGTCTTTTCAGGTGAGAGGGTAGACCATCACATAAGAGAAAAAATTTGTTTCTGGCTATGCTAATTGCAAGAACACTGCAATTAAGCAATGTGACCAGACCTGTTGTTTAAGTCTCCTGATTTTACACAGCTTATTGTTGTGCGGTGCATGATCTTGATAATCTCAGTGTACTTTAATTATTAATTAAATAATTACTTAAACACTTAAAGTGTGTTATATGGTTCATCAGTGCTCTGTAACACTCAACACAGGGCTGCCAAGAAAGACGTACAGTGGGCAGGGGGCAATTAGAGTGTAGAGCAACTTCCACTCAACTCTTGTCCCAGAGGAATTCTGTTCTCACATTTTGGTATAAATCAATAATTCAGCCACTGGATTTGACCATTTGTCCTCATATCAAACTCCCTATTGCCATTGTGACTGATTTTTACAGGCGCTTGAAAAAAAAGGGCTGTCAGGGTGGAACAGTGCATCCAGGACAGCCCATAAACTACAGACTTTCATGACTAGAAGTTTCTTAAGCCATTGATCAGTGGGAATATTGAAGCTGATTTTCCAACATACCCTCCAAACTAGTCTATATCCTCGACGTTCCACTTCCCTTATTGCTCTGTTGCCGACGGAAATTCCGCCAGATTTCACTCATTTAGGTCAGATATCTGTTGCCTTGGGCTTCCTTTGTGTTGCCATTTTAAACTTTTCTCAGATCTCTGCAGGGTAAATACAGACAGCTGGCTAGACTATCTGTCCAATCTGAGTTTTCTGTTGCACGACTAAAACAACCTTTGAACGTACACGTTCCACCAAAACAAGTTTCTTCCCGAAGCCATTTTGCAGAGGCACTGCTGCTCCGTGCGGCGCTTAGCGCCGACCAAGACGATTGTAATTGGTTTAAAGAAATGCCAATAAACCAGAGCACGTTTTTCTCCCATACCGGAATGCTGTGGGGACTAGCCAGACCCTCCTCCACAGCACCATGGTGGAGGAAGGTCCGGCAAAGCGAGTCTACCTCCAAACTAAACTTACTTTTCAAAACAACACATGTGAATGTTGTCTGATCTGAAGCCTCATCCTTTGTCCCCTGAATGCTGTAGTTCAGGTTTGATTAGGTCTGGGCACACAGACTATTTGGTTATGGTCAGGGAAAGATTGAGGTTTGGGCTGAAAAAAAAACACTTGATCAAATTAAGGATTATAAGATAATATAGACTTTGGAGTAGTTTTTTAAGTAGTTATAACACTCCTTATTCAGGGAGTTTAAGTTAGGATTGATAAATAACTTTGATGTTTAAGATTTATTCAACAAGAAGTCCTAGAAGTGCTTTTGTTGCTAGAAGCACAGTTCTATAGCAGTTACAGTTTAACTGACATTGTCGCATCAACCATTTTGTCAAATCTGTGACAAAACAAAATTTGAATATTACTATTACTGAAATATCTCAACAACTACTGGAAGAATTGCCAAGAAGTATTGGACGGAAATTCGTGGTTACCAGAGGATGAATCCTACTGACTTTGTTGATCCACTGAGTTCCTCCAGCGCCACCATGAGGTTGACATTTGTGCTTTTTAATGGGAAATGTCTACACAACTATTGGATTGAAATCATGAAATTTGGTACACACATTCGTGTCTTTAAGATAAGATTGTTGTCTTTAAGATTAATTATTTTTAATCTAGCGCCATCATTTTAATTTGTTCAATACTTTTGTTCATTACTAAATACCTACAAAACTAATGACATCCCCGTCAGCCTCTGCTATGTGTTTAGTGCTAATTAGCTAATGTAAGCATGCTAACATGTTAAATTAGTGGTGAACATTATACCTGCTTAGCATCAGCATGTTATCATTGTCATTGCAGGCATGTAAGCATGGCGTTGTTAGCATTGAGCTCAAGGCACTGTCCCTTATATGGCCATGAGTTGGGATTGTTTTGTCACATTTTTAGTTGAGGTTCTGGAAAGATTGTGGTCATAGATAAAAGTAAACGATGCATTTCTCATCTTGTTGTCCTGCTGTAAATGAAAGAAGTAATGGAATAATGTTTGTTTTACATCTTACCATAGTCCATAGATGTTTTTAATTACTTTTGAATGTCAGGAACTTGAGTACAACTATACAAAACAAAATGCATTTAAAACGGACACATTTCCATTAACTGTGTATTAAAAACTAATATTACAAAAGTTGTTTATACACAAGAAACTCTAATCACAAAGTATAGTATAAGTATGAAATGGATGACTTGTATACTTTTAGTCTGTAACATGCTGTAATGAATAAATTGTCCTATTCCAGTGTGGCTCCAGAGTGAGTCTCTTCAGTCAAACCCTTCCCCCTTGAACACATATGAAAGCATGACAGTGTTGTTGTTAATGTCACTTCAGTTCAACACAAACACAATCTAGAACTCCATCATCAACTGCCATTTATTAGTATCAAACCACTGCTACAAAATTACATCAAACATGATGAAAATGGACTTGCATACGTGCTATACACAATGTAAGCTATAAAGTAATTAAAGTACATTTTCTTATTTCTGGACAAATATCAATATATATTTATATATATTATATATAGATATATCAATGCCACTTAAAGCTGTATATATCATTCCAGTGATCTAGAGCCTATAAATGTACAACTATATCCCTGGTGGCTAAAGGACCTTAATACACATTTGAGTAAACATTTTCATTCCACACTTCTCATCGTATTGTTTTTCAGAATGATGATTTGAAAGATTGAAGATTTTTTTTAAAAAAGGAAAAAAAGAGAGAAATAAAAGTCCATATAGAAAATTTCAGGATGTTCCCATCAATCTTATAATATCCATTCCCACTTTCGTAAAAAGAAAAGAAATGGCATAAATATATATATATATATTGAATTTACAGTTAACAAACAGAAGAAATGCTGCACCTCATTACCTTGAACTCTACCAGAGGCCACTCAATTTAAACAAATACAACACTGAAGACAAATGATGAACTGGTGCTACAAAGAACTGATTAGCTGTGTCATTCAGTGTATATAAAACAATGTGTAATCTGCCTTTTGGGGCATGGAAACAAATGAAATACGATTACATTTACTATCAGTCAAATGATGGCATTCTCTCTATGGTAAACCTGTTCAATCCTTCACCAAAACTGACACATGCCCGCAAGCTTTACATGAAAACCCTTCACAGTCATTGACGTCATGGAGAGACCTAGCTTAGATAACTTGCTTTAAAACCCAGGCATTATCTCAGGCTCTGCATCATCGGCTGGCAACTTATTTTCCAGTTCAGTGGAAATAATGAGGGACAGGTTGACAAATACTTGATGTAAATTCTTTTTTAAATACCCATCCTCTCCCCCCCCCTACATTGGCAGCTGACACGATATCAGAGGGGTTTCACACCAGTCAGAAATTGCTCACTAGTTTTGTGCCAACTGAAATGTTGGAGAGCGAGAGAAGAAGGAGGCCTATTTAATAAAAAAATAAAAAAATAAAAAAATAAATAAATAAAATGATTTGTTTCTATCTTTATTTTTATTTAGAGTTGGATCAAACTTTCCCGGAGACTGGTTATAGAGAAAGAAACCCTCTTTCTGCCTGCGTTTGAAAGGAGGGATAGCATTGCAACAAACATATCTACCAAACTGAATGCTAGCAGTCAAGAAACAGAGGATTTTTTTATACTGACAACTCAGTATGCTGCTCAGGGAAGTAGGATGGCGACTGCAGGAGCCAGGCGGCAGCTCCAGTGCGGTATGACACAATCTCCCAGTTAAAACTGACAAAGGCACAGGAAGGGTTTCATTAACCGCAGGGTCAGGAGGAATCGCTCTCTCACAACTCCTCTGCTCTCCTCTGTGTTCATGCCGGCCACAGACGCCTTTGTGAAAACCCAAACAGCACTTTGACACCATGCTAATCATTTCCATAACCTACTGTATATGCTGCCTTAGAGTTGCTGCAGGGTAATGCTGTTTTACATATATTCATTTGCAGTATAAAAACTGCAAACATCCATAATTGAGTGGTCAAATCACAATACACTGTAAAGCATTATGTGCTGAAAACACGCTGATGGGTTGAGCATTTGTATTAGTTGCAAAACAAAATGACTCATTGTCTGTATTTATTAATTTTTGCCTTTTAAGACTGTAAATGCCACCTGCAATATATTGAATCACCTCCCTACATCAGCTTCTATTGGCAACACAGTGTGCATGCTCCCGTTAGTACAGCAACACACTGTTGCAAAGTGTCACAGCAGTCTCTGAGTTTGTCATCATGTTTCCTACAGTGACACCCAGAGTCACACATCATCCACAAAATAATTCTTGCTGTTTGTTTAAACTCAAGCAGTGTTTTTCTTTTCTTTTTTACTGCAGCAGAACATCTTAATGTCAGGTACAGTATGTCAATCACAGAAAGGATTAATAAGCATGCCTTTCAAATACGCCCCTGTCCATACTAAAGAAGCGAAAACAAACATGATGAGAGTTTGACCTGATAATAACCAGAATGAAGATGATTTGAACCCTGCTTCTGTTAAATACACATGACTACACTTTAAATATGTATTAATTCTAATTATTTTAATTACGATGACATTTAACTTTGTTTCATTCATTTGTATTCTATGCTACTTAGGGGTTACATGTGTCAGAATAACTGTTAAAGTTAATTAATTCTGTAGTTTGCTTCTATGTTGAGATATTTAATGTTTGGCTGATGTTAGCTATAGTCAATGTAGTGAAAACTAAAAGTGGACCTATGCTTTTCCCAATTTTCTGTCATATCTACAATGTTATAATGTCGTATTTTCATGTTAAACGTTCAAATAATGAGGTAAACATATTTTAGAGAAATCTCGTGAGCTAAAACGTTCAGATTTCCAACTGTTGTGAACACTCCGGTTTAAACAGTTTCTTCTACTCTGGCTTAGTGTTTCGCAACTCCAAGCCGGCCTTCTCCGGCCTTCTATGATTGGTCATCTGCTCCAGCCAGGCAGGACTGGAATTTTTTTTTTTTAAAGCTACTGCAGTGTTAACATTGTTGCATGTAGCTACATGCTAACGGCATTTTTGACTGTAGAAAGTGTTGCTGTACTCTATTAGTGTCCACTGCTAACTATTGTAGCTACATGCTAACGGCAGTAAAAGATGTCATCTTGGCTGCCAATGTTGTTAAATTCTCCCCAATTTCGGGTCGCATTACTGCTGAAACATGTCCGATTGGGTAGTATTTGGTTCAGAAGCCTTTATCTGCGATTTTTGACGGTAGAAAGTGCTGCTTCGTTCCATTACAATCTAACGTTAGCATACTGCTAACTATTAAGTAGCTGCATGTTAAGGCCAGATAGCTGTATTCTTGGCGGCCAATGCTGGTCATTTCTCCCCAATTTCACATTACTGCTGGGACATATCCAGTTGTGTAGTATTTGGTTTAGAAGTCTTTTTTGTGATTTTTCATGGTACAACTCCGTTACAGTAGCTCCAACTGCTACTACTAAAACAAAACTGGCACGCAGCGGAGAGTCCAGGAAACATGCTGACCAATCAGGGCAGACTGGGCTTTTTCGGGAGGGGGGCTTAAAGAGAAAGGCGCAGAAAGTGGTGCAGCAGCCTGCATGGGCAGTATGAGAAAGATAGTGTTTTTTGAACATTAAAGCATGTAAACATTTCCTAGTACAAACATAAAATACAAGTATAAACCTAAAAATGCTAGAGAATAGTTCCCCTTTAAGTGAGCCATCAGCTAAAAGACTGCATACAGGAGCATTGATGATCTAAATGAGGGTTGGTTATGATTGAGAAAGTACTTTAAAGGCACATTCAGTACAGTACTTGACCCCCTCTAAGACTCAGTTGTTAACAACTTAAATAAATGAAACACAAATAAACTTGTAATAAATGCAAACAGAACAATATGATTCTGATGTATTGGGATGAGAATGCTTGGAAATGGACAATTTAAAAATTCAGGTTGGGGATTGCAGGGCACTAGCATGAATATTTAAAATCCTCTTAGTTTAAATTTAAAAGTGGAGAGATTTTTCCCCCTCTGCTATCAGCTGGGAGCACTAGGTGAGGCAGTGATCTCTGCAGGTGGCGTGGCCTCTTTTCAGCTTGTACATAAACACAACTTTTTCAATTGAACTTTTATGAGGTAGGTCACACAACCGTGGGTTTTTGAAGTCAAGAGTGAATTGGGTCAAAGGATACTTGAAAGCCTACTGCTGTTGCGAAAAAAAGGTATAATCTGCCCCATATGCATTATGGGACTGAATGTGCAGTGATGTATGTTTGTAAATATCTCCAGATCATATATACTGCGCGACACACTCCAGTCAATGATGAGGATGCACTGCAAACATTGGTTAATCCAATGTACTGTGGCTTCTGCCCATCTGGGCTCAGAAGGATTTATGCAGTGTTTAAGGGCAGAGGGGAGAGGATCAAATATGCACGATATGGCAAAATTAAGATGACTCAATAATTCAGGCTACACTGTACAAACAGACTGATATTTCCCTCATGCCTCTCAAGCCTGGGGAACAGTCCCAGCAGTGTTGTTTCACCAGGGTTTAACTGTGCCACTGACAAAGCAGTAGTTTGCTTGAAGTCAACTTCAAAGAACTTTCATCTGTATCTACAAAACCAGACCAACTGAATGTAGCTCACATTCAGATGTGATATGTAGCCACATTACTGTGACTTTTGTAACTTTTTTTTCACTTCATTAAAAGTGGAAATTAAGTGGTGACTACTGTGTAGTGGTCTACTTCTGGTAATAGTGACAAAAATCTGGTAAATCAGCCTGACAATTAAAGCTGAAGATATCACGCATCATCGAAATTGATCCATTTGCAATGTTGGTTGACGTTAGCTAACGCTACAATTTCACAGACAGAACTAGCTGCTGCTCAGTCCTACATTATCAAAGATTCTGATTTAGGTGATTAAAATATTAGTGTGTGATGTTCTTAAAAATATAACTGAGGGGTTATAAAATTACTAGCTGCTAGCTTTAACTGTCGGTCAGTACCCGACTGCAGTCTAGCTACAACGTATCGGGCTGGATTTTGATGTGTGCAGTCAGCAAACGTAAGATTATTTATTGACCAACAGATTCATTACGCAGCTGGTCCTTTTGAACCGCAACCAGACGTAATCCTTTCTTAGTTTTTACAAAGTACAGAGTGTTGTTTTTCCTCTCCAGCAAACCATCTTTGGCCGCACATTACACGTCTACTTGCTAACAACCAACAGTTAATTTGGTAGTTGAATTACTTCACAAAGTAAATGTTGATACAGCTTATAAAATCTACAAATTAGAACCCTGCTAACATCATTGATTCTGCCCTTGATTTTAAGGGAGACAACAAGACAACGCAGGGAGAACGTAGTGACGAGACGGTTTATATTTTAAGGACACTGTTGCAACGGCGTGCTATGGCTAAAACCCTGTCCCAGTGATAATGACAACCCCTTTGAGTGCTCATTAACTCAGATGTGGGTTTATATTGGAACATGAAGACTTTTATTGCAAATAATAATGATTCGATAAAAGGGACTTGTTAATACTATTATTCAAAAAATAATCAACATCCAGTACATTTCATATGTATGAATACTAGCATGGTTTTGACTGCTTAGACAAGCAGCCAACATAACTTCAGACCATCACCAAAGTGCCACAATAATCATTATGACTCTGAATAGCAGTTGTTTTAGTTTATCAGCAAAAGTTGATTCAAATAAATCACAAACAAACATAGCCGGCTGGTCCGTAGGAGGTATGTATTTTTAGACCAGGTTTAAGAACCAAATGTGTTTTGGAAAAACTGGTTCCATTCATAAAAAGTATGAATACCTGTAAAACGGCCACCTCAAAAACACAGGTTAACTTTGACATGCAGCACAACCATACTCTCTGCACATTGTCAAACACGCAAGTGTGTGAAAACTATGACTACACACTGGCTCTATAGATCAAAAGGTATCCTATTTTCTCCAAATATACACACATTGATTCTGTTCTATAATACTGTTATATTGGTTCACACCCTCTCTGTTTCAAAAAGTAGGTAATTTGATTGCAAACATTGTTCTTTTTTAATGTACTCGTCCGACAGAAAATCAACAACAGTTATGGCATCTAAATCAACCCAACAACATTATAAACTATGCCATACTGTGCCTCATTCAAATACATGTCACATATCCAGTTTTACATGTTTCAAATGTAATTTTTTATACATTGTTTTCATAAAGGAAGAGAATAAATATAGTTCTGACCCATTTTCATTATACCTTAACATTTAAACAAGATCATATGGTGCAGTATTTTCATAATTTGTAAAACAGGCTGATAACAATTTCAGTACAAACAATAAAATAAAAAAAATGTTTAGCAGACCTTAAAACAAATCACCACGAAACATAAAAGTAATAACAGTGTTTGTGCTTTAAGTCTTTTAACTGCGATGGCTATTTCTCTATAGGTTTGCAGTTACAAGTTCATGTGAAAATACTGCGTGAACTGTTAGTCCCTCGATCGCGAGGCAAAAAATAACACAATCCAAATCCAAACAAGACCTGCAAACATGTCAACCTGTACGACAAATACTGCATTTCTATCAGATGCAACTGGCTTATTTGAAAATACCTGCATGAGAAGTTGAGAAGTTTCATTGAATTGAATATAATGCCAAATTAGAAAGATAAGTCAGCTACTGGTTTATGAACATTCACTAAGCAGTAATGTGTCAAACAAATGAGTTGTATCTTAATGAGAGCTTCTGGAAGTGTCCTTCTAAAGGAGGTTCATTTAATGTCTATGGTACTATTAAGGCATTACAGTACAGTATTTCTGTTTACACCATGAATTGAAGATACTTGAGGATGAATATGCCATGACTGTCTTGTTAAAAAGTAAACCCTTACGATTACATTGTTTTTGAGCCTTGATATGGTTGATTTCAGTGAACTAAAAAGCCACATTTTCTTCTATTAAACGACCTCATGGTTTAATTGATTCTCTGCTGGACATTCACTGGCCCTGTGGACACTGATCAGCTGTTTGAATAAAATGGACTCTCATCTTGGAGGAGCTGTTAGCAACTTAGGCCATGCTTGTAGTGATGAGCATGTTCATAAGCTTTAGTTTGTGTTCTGTTGCTCATAATTAACATGAGAAGGACTCAGATTGGAGGCAGAGCAGGTTTCTCTATTGTACTTTTTTTTTGGGATGATGATATATGTTGGTGCATTCGCCAGAAATCTTAGGGTACATGACCTTTGGCTCTCTGGATGTTCTTTATTTGTAAATTGGTGCAATAATGTAGATATATTTACTGTAGAAGAGACGGTGATATATTTAAGTATTTAATGAACTATAACGAAAAACGAATAAAAAAAAGGAATAAAATACCATGCTGCAGAATGTTGCTTTTCCAGAGAAATGTTAAAGCCAGAAACTTCAAGCGACCTACAGTGTGCAGTTGTGACATTCACGTATGCGGACTCAAAAAAGTATGGAGTATATACTGTAGTGTTTATATTTTCAAGAAAAATGTAAACGTAGGGCAGCGATGTTCCTCCCTTCATACTGTACAAAGTCATGAACTGTGTTAATGTTCTTGGTCGAATGAGAAAAGCTGGTCCCACTTTAAAACAAAAGCCTACACTATGTTAAAATATCAAGATACAATACAGTATACTTTGCTACTTTGACGGCTGCCTGATCAAATCTGTCAGGCATAGTAACTGAAGGACCCATTTCAGAATACAACAAAGCACACCTTTAACACTGTCCATCCATCTATTGAGTCATCATGACAATACAGGTCCTGAAAAAGCCATGCCTTTTTTCTTCTTTTGATTTCCCCCCCAGATATTTTCTGTATTTTTTGCGCACACTCAATCAGAATTTGTATTGTTAGGAATCTAAATGTCTTTCCTTTGTTCAACAACCCATACTACATTCAATACAACATTGGTATGGTAATTCTGTGTACTGAGAGACTTGGCACAATTGCTTAGCCATTTTAGCCATGGCCAATTTGGCCATGTAAAAAATGGCCATTTTGCGCCATCGCCTCAAAAAGAAGAGAAAGAGGCATGAAAGTAACTCATTTGGGAAGTTTGGGGGCTTGATGTGATTGGAGGTGGGGTGGGGAGGGGGGTGAGCACTGATTCACAACAAGGTGGTCAATCAATCAGAAAAGAAGAGAGAAAATAATAATAATAATATTAATAATAATAATAAACATCATAGTATTTACATGGCAGAAATTTCACCAAAAAGCAAAAAAAAAGAAAGAAAAGAAAATTTCCCCACACAAAGTATCGCTGATTATTTTCCCCATCACGGCTTTTCAACAAACTGTACCAGATTGGATTCCAGCCTTCAGCAATGTCAAAAATGATTCATAAATGCTCTCGACAGTCATTGTGTCTGGCCTGGCCTCTGCTAGTACACGCTGATGAAGGAGGAGAGAGCCAGGACCAGGTATCGGCAGGCCAGCGGGACGTGCGCACTTCCTGTGCTCCCATAGGGTGCAGTGTTGGGCGCTGTGGGCAGGAAACAAGAGAAGCTCTGATTAGTTGTGATTGCACTTTTACCATTTGTAAACCCACAGTCAGCCTGGTATGGTGTTTTCAAAGGAGACTGTAAAAACTGCAATTACTACAATTTGGAGTTGGTTTCTCCATTTGTAAGATAAACCTATACTTCACAACAATGCTGCGACTGTACTGTATATTCTAAACAGTGGTGGAAGATGTTCTCTGATCCTGTGCTTATATAAAATTACCAACACCTCAATGTAAACATACTGCATTGCATAAAGTACTGCATTTAAAATCCTTTAAAAAAGTCAAAGTAGAAATATTATCAGCAAAATGCACTTTAAGCATCAAAATAAAAGCACTCATTCTGCAGAAAATTGGCCCCTCTGACTGATATACTATTATATATTACATTATGAGATTGTTAATACTGATGTATCAAAGCGTATACAGAACACTACTGTTGTAGCTGGTTGACGTGAAGCTTGTTTCAACTACTTTATATACAGTTAGGTAGTTAAGTCCAGTAGTCCAGGCCCCTCCAAATGGTCACAAGATACATTGGAGGGGTCATGAGATGATTAATCAAGTCATGTTAAGCATAACTAAAAACAAATGTTGCCACACAGACAGAAAAATAATTATCAAAATAAATAATTGAGTGAGAATCAATAACTATGGATAACATTTTGCATATCATTACAACATGATGGGTGGTACTGGGGTACATAACTGCATCTCAAATACAGTGGAGTTAAAACTACAATTTTATCTCACTGACATGTAGCGGAGTAGAAGTCTAAAGCAGCATTAAATGAACAGCTAAAGTAAGTTCCTCAAATTAAATTGTACAAAGTGCAGTGCTTGATTAAATGTACTTTGTTGCTTCAGATTCTAACATATTCTAAAACACTTTTCTTCCATCTCATATTTTTCTAGTGGGGTGTCAAATGACTTTCCCTCTTCCATAGTGGTACAAAAACAGCCATCAGTGGAGAGAGGAGAATAAATGAGGGCGACACAAGGTCTATTTCTTCACATTCCTATTTGTGCTTTGTTTTGGGCTGTTTGTGTTTCTCTGACCAGCACCACAGTAATATGAACAGGTCTCTCTGGAGAGCTGCGTCAGGAGGACAGAGAGGGAGAGGGCAGCCTTTCATTTGGAGGGGCTACTCTGCCTCCTCAACACAGACGCACTCTTTTAGTTTGTAGCTCAATAAAGCACACCTCACAGGTTACAACACATGCTCTCCCTTAGCACACACATACACTTACATCATGTATGGGTCACACACACACACACACACACACACACACACACACACACACACACACACACACACACACACACACACACACACACACACACACAGCAAGGCAGTGCAAACAGGCTCTGCTCTACCAGGGGAAATCATGTGGTGCACAGCCCATATCAGCAGGGTGCCTCTATTTACACGGCCATGTAATTAGTTCACAATTTAACTCCTCTGATGTGGACATCACGTTGCACAAACACACCGAGCAAAGCGACAAAAAAGAAACACATACTGTACACACGCAGATGCAGTCATGAACATACTGTATAAAGTCCTTTTCTTAGTGTGTTTCTAAAGTAAGAAGTTACTAGGAGTTACACACACAAGAGGATTGTTATCCCACTGTGCTGTTATTATTGTGGCCCGGGTATTTATTCAATAACAACCATGCGCTGGTTGTCATTAGAGTGGCATATGGCTGTTGGTGTGTTAAAATGAATACAATCATGCAGGGATTGATCTTTTTTTCCCCAACATAATAGCTTGTGGGAAACAATTTTCACAGGAGATGCCAGGGACGAGGAAAAAAAAAGACACACCCTATGACATGGCACTGCTTTTACCTGATATTTCCAAGCATTATTTGTCAGCACTGAAGTTGTTTACCTATTAGAGTGAAAACTATAGCTCCGCTGACAGATGGGAAAGGTAGAAAAAAAGGAAAATTGGTGGATAGAGGAGCACAAATAGGTGCAAATTTGGATGATGTGTGTGTTAGATGCATGGCTGGCCTGTGTGAACTGTAGCCCCTGTTCTTTCTCCTTGTCTCTGCTTTTCTATCTTTGTCTCCCCTTTCTACCTCATTGTCTCTCTTTGTATCCCTCCTCTCTCTCTCTCTCTCTCTCTCTCTCTCTCTCTCTCTGTGTCTCTCTCTGCCTCTCTCTTCCTATCCAAATTACAGGATAATGACACAGTTTTCCTGGGCTGTGAGAACGAGCCGAGAAATGGTAACCATAGCAACAGCTCCTGTCCTGCTCAGCCGGCCCACTGTTGCTGGAGCCTGAGTGCGCTGCATTGTGTTTACCACGCTAGCAAAATCATTTGGGTTGTGTGTGTGTGCGTGGTGGGTGGGGAATAAGCAGATGTCACTATTTCCCTTCTTCAGTTTCTCCTCTAATCAGTGTCAGTGTAGTTCCTGGCTCAGTAAATGCTGCAGTAATCGCATTAATATCTTGTACACAACTGCTTTTCATGCAGCAGTTCAGGGAGTTTTAGAAGGTAATTACTGGATCTCTGCTATGACTCGTGTTGACTGGGCTGGAGAGCACAACAATAAACCCCTCAGTACTTCAGGAAGGGAAGTGTTAAGTGAAGTTGGGGGGTAGTCTATGTTTTGGGTCCCTGCCTCCTCACAGTGTTTGATTTTGGGCTTGTTTAATATCTGCCTGTGTCATTGCCGAGGCCTCTATTGTTTTGACTGTGTGGGTGGTAACTTGCCATTTTAATTAATTCCCCAACCAGGAACTGCCTGCAACACCATTACTCTGCTTATTAACATGAAGGGAATAGAAAGACAGAAAGGGGGCGCAAAAGAAAGACAGATACGAGGGAGAAGAAGGAGGAATCAAAGGAAGAGAGAGCTGGGAAAAAAGATAGTGATTGAAAGGAGTGTGAGAGCAAGGCATCAGCAGCAGCAGCGGACAGGAGAGAGAGAAAGGGGGGTGGGGGGGTACATCTGTTTTGGGTTTGAATTTAATTGCCATGTACATCAGCAATGAGCTACAATGAAGTAACAGCATCCTAGACAATATACCATAAAGAAACCAACAGTGTCAAGATGCGCAAACGCCGGTAGGACAAGCGGCGCTCCAAAGGGAGAGGAGTGGAGGAGATAAGTGGAGATGAAAGCGATACGCTTCAATTACTGTTTTGCAACCAAATAGAAATGAAAAACTAAAGCCTCCCCAGCTCTAGCCAGAGCCATTTGAAAATAACAATCCCTGGTTCTCTCCCCTGATTCTGGACTGAAGCCATCAGCTTTAAATAGTGTGCAGGGAGTATGAGCCACACTCTCTCTCTCTCTCTCTCTCTCTCTCTCTCTCTCTCTCTCTCACCCTCCCCACCCAAATCTCCATCGACAGCAGTTTTGTCACCCACATATCATATGCACAACAAATGCTAAGGCCCTGAACCTCAGTCACTGTTGACACAGATAATGAATCATACTGAAATATGCAACAGTGACACTCAATGCGGGGTTTGTTTTGAGTACCATCTCGAGTGTTATGCACTGCACTGTAATTCACTGGAACATCATCATTCATGAAGTAATAGCGTGAGCTCCTTTCCCTTCCTCTTGTCAGCCCTTTAACCATCACACACGCTGGATTTGTAAGGTTTGAGCTCCATTCAGAAATCCTCAGTCTTGCGTTCGATTGTGTTAAGTTTTATACGTACACCTGAAAATGCAAGAAGCAAGGAGAATAAAACAGAATCTGCCATGTTTTTGTGTTGGATTAAGTCTCCAATTTATTCATTCATCATTTAGCGGATGATTCATCCCTTGAGTCTTTGGTTGTATTCTCCAAGCAGGCTGTCACGAGTGGTGCACAGACCGTAGCCAGCCAGGCAGCATCCCAATCCCCCCGAGGACACAGCTTCAGAGATGGGCTCTTCTGAGCAAGGGGGGAGGGGTCCTTGACCATCAATCAGTGGCTTCTGGTCCTCCCTCCGCAGCACCCCTGGGAGAGCCCACATGAGACACTCCTGAGCCAGAACTGATCCTGTACACACCATGCTGTAAATAGGGCTAAATCCCTCTACATGTAGGGTTCACAGCAACCACCAAGGCTGTCTTTAACACAGTACAGCACAATCTAAAAGCAGGGTTTTTTTTTCCAGGGGGAACTGAGCTGGTGTTCGGTAAAGAGTATAAATGGAATATCATGCAACTCTCATTACATTTGATGAGGGGATGCTGCTGCGCTCCATCGTTTTTTAAATGCTTACACAACGAGAGTGTGCAAGCGCTTTACGGAAGACATTTTCCATGCTTTACCTCACTTTAAACCACTGACAGTGAAATACGCTCGTCCCCTCCGCCACTCATCTTGTATCCTCTTGCCTGTAGCAGCCTGCCATATTGAGCTGCTGCACAATTGACTTGCCGACCCATCAGCTCATTCATCCATTTCTCTCTCTCTATTCCTCCTGTTCTTGTACAAGCAAAATGTTCATCATGACCAGATATGATGTTCAAAACTCATCACCTTCGTCTCCCACTATGATCGTCACACACTGCTGCTCCACAGAGCCCTCATTCACACGGACCTCGGAGCTCATTAGCCCCACCAATCATTTGCATTAGTGCTAGTAATGAAAAGCCTCCATTAATAAGATGGCCTTCAGAGATCATTTACCCTCCTCCGCCTCCCAGTACTGCCATATCCTCAGCCCAACGCCCCCACTCCCACCCTTCTTTTCTCCATCTCTTGATACCTGCTGGTTATCAACACCCAGCAGAATGTTTTTTGGGGCTGGAGCCCAGCCTCTAAATGCTCCTCTCAGCATCAGTATCTAACTGGAGAGTGAATGAGTAAGAGAGACAGGTCACCTGATAGCTTACTGAGTGAGCTGGGAGCTCTCGATTGCAGGCAGGCATTGGCCTTCAGCTTGACTTAATCAACGTCTCTGTGGGGTATCCGGACACATAAGAGAGCCCTTAGCACAGCGTGAGCTGGAGGAAGGAATCCTGATGGAAAAGACATTTACAGCGTTCTCCACACGGATACTGTTCCTTTTCATTTTTGATCGACTTCTCACTTTTACAGTCCCTCTTTCCTCCTCATTCTTAAACAGAAAGTGTACTATTCCTTTTATTTAGGAAACCTTATAACTGTAAAGTAGAGAGTCTGGCATCCAGAATTCAGAGTGACCTACACATATGTTTATTGCACCTATCAATTCAAGGACATGCTTTATGCAGGACACCAATGAGCTTGCAAATGATGTACTTTATATGCACGCCTGATGGATAAATCTCCATTTTTCAAATGTTTTATGAATTTTCCCTTGTAGGTTTGTTTTTTACTCTTTTCTAAATTTAGAGGGTAAATCCACATCAGCACATTCTGGGAATAAACAATGGAGTGGATTGATACTTTAAGCGAGCATTTTTAATCACAGCATTTCCAAAAGCATAATTACTCCATGACTTTGGCTGCTCCCGCTAAATCTGTTTAATGTTAGAGGCTTAATAAAATGCACAGGGACACAAACAAATGGAGTCAGCATCTAGCAAATTCATGCAGCCCCACTTTTCATTTCTCTCTCTCTCTTCCTCTTACTGTCTCTATAATAATCCCCCTCTCACATTTGGGTCTCTGACTCCCACTATCTCTAATAACTCCCAAATGCCCCCGTCTCTTCGCAAGTCCTGCTGCAGGCCCAAGGATTTCGCTGAGTCAGCCGTTGCTTAGCTACTGCGCCCCTGTCATGACAGCGACAGTCTGGCCAGTTATGAGAAATGTCTTACGACAAACCGATGCTACTTGCATCTCCATGAGCTGCTCCATCAATACAGCCCGATAGCATCTGCTCTCCAACCAGGAGGCAACACTCTTCCTGCCCTCTCTGTTTCGCCCGGCTCTTTCGCCTGTAGCCTCCTAAAATAGCAATTCCCCGCTGTTATGTATGTAGGATTATGATAAGATAGCTCTCTTTTATCAATTTCCATTATGGTGCTGATAACACAGCAGGCCTGAATGTTGAGGGTTAAGTGCATTTTCCTCTTGATGGATATAAGATAACTTTATCACTGCAGACTGCCTGGTTATCACAGTTCACCTGGGGCTTGTCGAACCTGACTGGAATTTGCTCACGCTGAGCATCTTTGCACAAACACACAAGCTGCAGCCAGAATTTGCTCAGATGGTCATACTGTACAGAGAACAATCCATATTTTTGTTCGTATTTACCTACCCTGAGCTGTTAATTGATTTCTCTCAGATCAATTCAGTGGTTTACAGAAATTGTTAGACCAAAAAGGGCCAAATCAATTGCCAAGTGATTAGCATGTGCAGTGGATTATTCCTAGCTGAGCCGCTGCATAAGACTGAGGCTGCGTGGAGGAAATTCACAATTCAATGGAGGCACACACCATATGTTTACGTTAATTATTGCTAGCTCAAAGTCTGCTTTAGATAGTGTACGCCCATAGGCTGTGTGAGTGTCACACATGAAATATTTCTTTATTACACCAAGACAGAACCTGGGGCAGTGAATGCACTCCAGTCTCTACTCCCCACCTTGTTGCTGACTGCCTGCGGGAGGCTCAGATAAAAGCTATAGAGTCCTGAAGTTGGCACCATTGATTCAGAGGGGTATTTTATACAGCAGTTCGTACAGGCACGGGCACGTATGCACAGTACCAAACTGGTCTATGTGTGTGAATACTTTCCTTTCTGATTCACACACTGTGAATCTGTTAAGTAGTAGGTATCAGAACTAGATATAAACACTTCTAACCTTCCAGCATCTCATGCTACAGTGTATGCTGCATCTTCATGGACAATAAAAAAACAAACCCAAAATGGTGCGCTAATGCTACTTAAATGACCCTTTTGATGCATGTAGCTTTGGGACATTGCAGTCTGGAATGAGAATGAAACCCTTTTTATACTTAAACTCGAAAACTAATCATGGTGCTGTTAATTCATTCTTAATATCCTCCGTCTGCTGTCCTGGAGATGGGCTGCACTAAAAATCCTAAAAATTAATGACAGATGCCTTTAATCTGAAGGTCGTATTTCGTCCGACATTTCTGTGGGATCACTGCAGAAGGGAGGACTGAAACATGAAGGATCCATCTTACTGAAGTTCGGATTTACATTACGATGGGTAGTCCTCCTTTACAGTTCTTCAAACACCACAGACGGTGAAGAAATCAGAGATGGGAACTCGAGTTTGAGGCTCGGTCTCAGTCGCACACACAGTGACTTCAGACTTGCTTGAGATTTTTCCTCAAAAGACTTCGACTCCGATTCGAGATGCGGGTCTCGTGAACAATCTTCATTTTTTAGAAAAACGTCTAATGAGCTGAATGATATTCCCCTCCCTGCGTAACATCTAACCTACCTACGTAACACGCAGTACGTAATGTATCTGCTGTGCGTGGCTACACGTGAGAGTTCATGCTTTTCAATCGATCACTGCCTACCCCGGCCCATCCGATCGTCATCACCACGCTCGATGGACTGGAATTAAAAAATGTGACAGAGTACAAATACCTAGGTGTATGGTTAGACAGCTCCATCTCCTTCCAGCAACACATAAAACACCTTCAATCTAAAGTTAAGTCCAGGATTGGTTTTCTATTCCGCAACAGGACCTCCTTCACTCACGCTGCCAAACTCACTTTGGTGAAAATGACACCATCTTATCAATTCTCGATTTCAGTGATGTTATTTACAGTACTGCCTCAAACTCTCTCCTGAAAACATTGGATGTTCTCTATCACAGTGCCATATGTGTTGTCACCAGAGCCCATTATAACACCCACCACTGCAAACTCTATGCTTTAATAGGCTGGCCCTCGTTACACACTCAACGCCTAACCCACTGGTACCAACTCATTTACAAGTCCGTGCTAGGCAAAGCCCCGCTGTACCTACGCTCACTGGTCACTATAGCTTTACCCACCCGTAGCCTTCGCTCAAGCAGTTACATCTCCTTGGTCACTCCCAAAGCCCACACCTCCTTTGGCCACCACTCCTTCCAGTTCTTAGCTGCAAATGACTGGAATGAACTACAAAAAACCCTGAAACTCAAAACCCTTATCCCACTAACTGCCTTCAAAGCACGTCTGCCTGTGGTCCTGTCCGATCACTGTACGTGCTAAATGTTCCCCGTCTTTTACCCACTGTTTTTACACACCCTTGCTCCATTATCTCTGTCATGCCCCAATGCATAGTTGCACATCCACACCTGCATTGCTATCATATTTGTTTACGCTAATTTGCACTATTCACCTGTCCTAGTATGCTCAACCGTTATTTCTTCCCACCTTTGTTGCCACACAATTTTTGCACATCTACTGATCTACTTCGCTATCTAGTCCACAATCTGCACTAACTGTATATGGACTATATTGACTCTGTACTACTTCTCAGCATTTATACAGACTGTCTATTCTTGCATATTGTATTATTACTGATATACATCACTACCTAGACCACCATTTGCACTAACTGTATATTGTCTCTTCTCTATATTCAGCATTTATATAGACTGAATATTGCTTACTGTGTTATTACTTATCTACATCACTTAATAGACCGCAACTTGCACTAACTGTATATTGGCTCTTCACTGCACTTCAGCATTTATCTAGACTGTCTATTCATATACATTGTGTTATAACTGATCTACTTCACTAACTAGACCATTAGGCTAACAGTTTATTGACTCTTTACACCATCGACTCTTTACACCATCTCAGCAGTGATATAGACTCTCTGTTCATGTATATTGCACATCCATCGGCTTACTTACACCTCACTACGTGCCGGCATTTGTAATGCCCACTTATTCTGCACTTTATGTAGCATATTGTATTCTGTATTCTTGTACTGTATTGAATGTGAAACTATTTGTTGTCTTGCATGCCTACGCTTTTCTTGGCCAGGTCGCTGTTGCAAATGAGAACCTGTTCTCAACAGCCTACCTGGTTAAATAAAGGTTATATAAAAATAAAAAATAAAGCGGACAACAAACATGTTGACCGCACCGGCAGCTGCTGTGCCATTCATCAGAAGCTTTAGCTTAAATCTTCAGACAACAAGGCCTAAACAAAAGAATCGCTGAATGCAAAATATGTGGTATCAAGACAAAGGATTCTGGCTCAACCACATCTCATTTAATCAGAAGCCTGAAAACGCACCCTGATAGGTTAGCAAACATGTTTAGCTCAGCATTGGCTATCTAACGTTAGCTTGCTCCTTAGCTTTAGCTACGACCTACAGAGGTAAACTCAATATTACGAAAAGATGAATGAGTGTTTGTTTGTTTGTTTGTTTCCCAAACTTTTTGGAGGATTTAACGTTATCGTAACTTAAACGTCCCGCTGGCTGCGCCCCAATACAGGTTTATTGTTGATCATGTAACGTTACAGTTTCATTTAGTTAAAGTTACACTAGGTTTGAGAGTCTGGGGTCATAGTAGTTGTAGACACAGTGCACATTAGATGGTTGTGGGCTCTAAGTTAAAAATAGGTTAGTTATTCATTTTAGAAATATTTTCCTGAAAACCTGAGTACCTCAATATTTGGTCTGTACTGTATTGTTCATGTTACAAGGCAAAATCCAGTTATTAACTTGAAAGTAAAGCACCCCTGGTGTTTTTTGTCATATTGCAATAGTTGGTTTACACTATTGCCAAACAACTAAAAAAAGCTGATTCTGTATGATAAAGGACAGGAGTCATAATAACACATTACATGCTTTGAATTGCTTATAAATAGCTATGCAGTGTTCTGAGCAGCCTGGATGGAACGAAGCAGGTGATACAACACTCATAACCACGAGAGACTTGACTCGGACTCAAGCTCAGAGACTTGTGAGCATCTCTGCATTTTAATAATGTAAATGGATGGTGGAATTGATTTTAACCTAGTTTAATCAATAACAATGTATTGTATTTTATATACATATATTATATGTAAAATAGCTTTTAGACAAAACTCAGAGACACCTCAAACAAGGGGCTCGAACATGACACTGCTTTTTTGAAAAGGCTAGGCCAAAGAGGTTGGGAGTCACTGGTTTAAGCTTGTGATACAATGCATTGTATTTCATAAGCTTATTTTATGTTCTTTCATTTAAAATGTCCAAAACAAATCTTAGAAATGCAGTGGAGTACAAAGTACAATATGTCCCTCTGAAATGAATTGGTGTAGAAGTATTTAGTAGCATAAAATGGACCTCAAATTTGCACTGATGTAACTTTCCACCACTGTGCTGAAGCAATACCCTTCTACATACTGTAAGGGTGGCTAAGCTCAACTTCTCAGGTCTGGCTGCTTTTTAAATGCTTCTGAAAATCGAAACAGTTTAAGAGTAGACAAGTCAAGGTGGTTTGATGCATCACAAAATGCTGCCAAATAAAAACAATGGGTGCATTTGAAAGTTAAGTGTGACACACTCAATTTGAGTGTGTTCCAGGTGTTAGACCACTGTTTGGAAGTGCTGAGTTATGTGCACTCTGTGCAATGACAATGAACATATCGATGTTAGGGTTGTATGAATAAAAGGCAGACAACATCACCTCACACTGAAATGTGTCAGATCCTAAAAAAAGCCCTTAACTCTTATCTGCTCCTCCACAAACACCTGTCACCCCCCACTCCAAATTCACTTTAGCCTTCCCTTTGTAGGCTTATCCTCCCTGCCACACTGACACTATCGATATGCAACTTTCATGGTTGCATAAATACCAGAACTGATGATGGTGACACATGCTTTTTCCATTTGATGTGAGACTGCGGTTAGTGACTGCAGCTCCCAAGTCTGTGAGTGCCCCTTTCTCTGCCTTTGTGTTCCTGCTTTTCACATGAGGTCAAACATTATTGACTGGAATAACTGAGGAGAATAAGTCTGCGTTTACTGACAAATTGGACCTGTGGATTGACCCCTGGTTCAAATCAGCTGGGTACCAGGAGCAGCAAATATCAATACCTCTGGTAAAACACACACATCTCCCTTTGAAGCCACAAACAGAGCAGATGGATTCACGTTTACATACAATTTTCTTCATCAGGTTGACTCATTGCTCTTGTGACAGTGAACGTGAGTACGGGAAATGTCAGCTCAATTATATTGCATTCATACCATTAAAGGCAATTATGGCAAAATGTAAAGGGTCACAGAGTATCCATAAAAACGGGGCTAATGCCATCTGTCTGGAAAATAATGATCACAGTTCCACCAGTAATTTATTGGTAAGACCCAGAATCCAATCACTCTGGTCTTCTATCATTGCTAATGTGTCCTGTATAATGTGTGAGAAAAAGAGTGAACCACAATTAATTGAATCTGCACTTTCTCATAAAGACTACTTCTATTACTAAAACAAACTATTTCCGACTAAGAATGTTATCGTATCTAAGCAACACATATAGCATACTGAAAGAAATAATATCCACATAAGCTAGAAATATTATGTCAAAACACAATCAGTGTAAAAGAAACAACACTTTCCTAGATTTAATTGCAGACTTGCAGCAAGCGTTCCACCACAGATTGTGTAAGGTAACAAATAACCATTAATTTGAACATGTTTTCCTTGTATGATTCATGACAACTGTCTCGTTTCAGTCCAACAGTGTTAAGCTACATGAGCATTGAAATTGAATGATTTTTCACCTTGAAAACAGCATTAGTCAATCTGGAGACCTACAATCAGCATCTCCAGAAGTCTTCAGGTGTAAATTCTCTACTGCTAGCGATACTTTATATTATTGTTACAGTCAACAAATCTCATGAAAAGACCAAATCCAACAATGTCAATCCTTTCGACTTTCCCATCCTGTCTGTGGCACACAGCCCCAACCCCATTGGTTTCTACTGAAAATGTAAATCTATAATACCGGCTTACTAATATACTTTTTTGTTTTGTTTTATTTTTGAAAAAAAGGTTAAATAATTTATGGTGTATGTGGGATTGACTAAGAAAAACCCTGCACTGCCCACATTCACTGTAATGAAGGAACATTTGGCTCATTTATGTGTTTTTAATAGTTTTTGGACAACAATGGAGCACAGAGGAAAAATATATCAGATTTTAGATACACATAGAAAATACTTTTTAGTGATCAATTTATTGCTGATTTTGGTCTTTTTGTGGAATGTGTTGGCAAATTAAATATGTATAACATAACCTGAACTTATTTATCAACAATTACACTCCTCCAAAAATAGTACATGTTGCAACACTTTATGGAGGGATGTTTTTTAATTCATTGACTGTATATATAAATATAGTTTATTTTGGGGTGGCTTATCAACCCTTTTTTGTCTGGTTTGGTCTGATTTGAAACAAAAAAGGGGGTTGCTAGTCATCTCAAAACCCATATCAGTTAATGTCAACAAACACAGCAAGACACAAAATTCAAATTTAGTGGCAGATATATAGAAGCAATGCAAATGAGCAATCCAGGAAGTAGGGAATATCTCTCTGATTCTGGTCTGTGGCAGGATTGCTTAGTGTTCTGGTGAAAGGCACATGGGCCCCTTTCCAGGTTTTGTGGGCTGTTTCACATTGGGACGCAGATCAGTGGCTGAAGGCCCACTGGGAGCCACCCAGCATCACTAAGATCTCCCCTTGCTAGATGGCATTAGGAATAACAAATGTAAAGCAAAATGGTATAATCCGCACGTCTCCTTTCAAATGTGCTCAGACAAAAGCGCCTGGGATTCTTCAGTGCTAATTAACAGTGTCAATGGTGACAGGACTTTGGCTTGTGAGTGGTTCAGCCCATTGATTGTTTCAAAAACGTTACAGTAATTCAGTAGGAAGGGGGGACTTGGATTAAAAAAGGGCCGTTTATCACTTCAGAGGCCAATAGAGCCTTGGTGTATTGAGTCCCGAGATTATTTTGCCAAAGGCATCTCTCAGCGTGTTCATTGACCTTTCTTCATCATTAGTGAATGTAAAAAGGGTGGATCCTTGTCAAAAGCCTTGAATAATCCATCAGCTGTGAGGCCAGGGGAATACTAAAGGGTTAATGGTTTCTGTTTGGGGCCTTCAAGGCTTTACCCTGAAGCACTTGTATTTCAATTCCTCAGTTGCATGAGAAGAACTGAGGAGGGGGGCGGGGAACTGAGATAGCCGTGAGCTATACAGGATGCATAAAAGTGTTTGTGCATGAGTGTGTGCATTAGGACGTATAGCGTTAACTGTCAGCAACAACTCTCAAGCCACCCACCACTAATGCACACAGCCATACACACATGCCACCACCACCACATGTAATGGCAAAGGCATGTAAGTGCTTACTGTATGCAGTATGTGTGTTGGCAGGTGTGTGAGCATGTTCTGCACTCTTTATTAGCCTCTAGGTGTGTACTACACATGACGCAACTATTCCAACGTGAAGACTTAGCCACTCTTAAGCAATGCCGAGGACGCCAAACAGCTCGGAAATCGAGCTGATAGAACTAACCTTATTTAACGGCCAGACATCCAAGCCATTTCCCCAAAGAGACTGCCATTTCTGAATGTCATGACCTTTTCTAACCGCATTTAAAAACCTCCAAGGTCTTCAAGGTGTGGTTTGTCAATAAAAAGATTTTGAAGACTCGTGAGGAGCGGTAAACAGAGAGAGAGGCAATGGATATGCTCAGCTTTTAATGGGTGGTTTATTGCAGATACTGTCATACTGTTGTTGGGCTGATTGAGAGGTTTTTCTTGAGGCTAGTGACAGTGATTGAAGTGGTGTGTGTGTGTGTGTATGTGTGTGTGCTAGATGAACTTTAGTGCAAGTCCACACAGCTTTAATAGCATAAATACAAGAGAAATGAAAAGAGAGAAAATGCTTTAGGGGTACCTGTGTGTGTTAGCGTGATTTGGTGTTTGTGTTTGTGTCATTTAGTGGGTGATGGGCAGTGTGGACTGATTTAAGGTTAGGGGAATATTGTCGTGAAGAGCAGCTCTCGCTGTCCTGGCGTCTTAGAGATAATTGTCTGCCAGAGTAAAACAACAGTGTTTCTGCACCGAGCACAGAGTTCATCCTGAGAGGGTGGAGGGGCGACACTGAAGACATCAAACTTGACAAAAGAAGTAAGGAAAGAATTTAAGAAAAGAAAGAGAGGAAGGTGTCTGGGGTGTGATTTTTAGAAGACGGTAGACAAAAATCTTTGCTGTGCCATAAGGACAAAGCGTATAGAACCACATAATCGATAGCACAATGTTTTTGAAGGTGACACAAGTGCAGGAAGTCAACAGGACTCTTTTAGAAATAAAAGATAGGAACAAAGATATCTTTTGCACAAAATCCTACTTAATAATAGGACTCCTATCCAGGGACGTCACTAGGATAGAAAGACAGGGGGGGCTTAGCCCTGAGGCTATGCAAAACTTTCCCTTGCAAAATCTTACTTACCAACTCTAAAGTTAACTTTTAGATACATCAAAGCTGCATGGGGGGGATTTACTTAGGCCAGACTGTGCTCCTGCTGAGTTCTTCTTTAGGCTAAGACTTAACCGCTATCTATCTGCCCGTGTAAATGTGTGGTAAAGTAATACCATACCTAATTCCTCTCTCTATTAGATAAGTTGCAGGTCAAAATAAGACTATTTAATTACTAGGGGTGTAACGATACACGTATTCGTATTGAACCGTTCGGTACGAGGCTTTCGGTTAGGTGCGCATTACAAACCAAACGATTCGTTGGACTAATCCTATTTCATTTTAAAAAAAAAGATAAATTGTGTGAAATATAATGTTCGCAATGCCGCTGCACTCAACAAGGCAGCCCAAATGACGAAACAGGCAACATGCTGTCTGCCCTTCCCACTCCTAAAGAAAAACACACTACTCCAGTCAGGCATGCTACGCTGAACTAGCTCGTTGCAATATGGTTGACAAGGATTTAAAGTATGTCTGAATTTAATAACCTGATGGCGAGATGAATAAAAGTTCTAGTATGTATTTATGTATGTATGTATACGTATGTATGTATGCTCATATATAGCCTAATCTATATTTAGGCAACATCTACATACTTGTTTAATTTATTACAGCAAAGGAATGCAGAAAGTTAAGTTGGTCAGAATCAAGCATATATAATAAATATCATGAAATAATTTAGTTTAGGCTCTCTCTCTCTCCTAAAATATCTTCCAGTATCCATTTGTTCAATGAATTGAAGGATATACTGGTACAATAGCATTAACAGTGACACTATGAAATTTAGGGACTGATATTGTTTTTAATACTATAGAGAAAGCAGGCTATATTAATGGTAACTAGGTCAGCTATTTCTTGTATTTCACTCATTTACACTAGCTAGACTATTGTTTTCTATAGCCAACTAAAATATTCCTTTATCTTTACCTCAAGTAAATGTAGCTAAAGTGAAGCAAGTAAAAGTCAACTTACAATTTCACTCTGTATCATTCACTGTGTGTGCGGTAGCAAGTCCAGACCAAAGATTTGCGACGAGACAAGATAAATCCTGCAGCTACTTGCAACACACCGGTCTGCAGCATTCTAAAAGCTGCCAGTTTAAACCAATGAGAAGAGACAAGACGGTGTATCATCTTCATAGCCACTGACTGTACTTCTGTCTAACTTTCGACTTTCCGGCTTTTTTGTAGCTGGATATATTATTTGTTGTTTCTAATTATGAATTTGGATTACGTTAATGATAGTGAGATACTTGCTACAGTTGTATTTTGAGTGATACATTTGATACATTTTATTTCTCTGATTTACTGCTTTGTTTTAATGCTGCCTGGGCGCTCTCTCTCTTCAGTAACTCTCTACCTCGCTCGTCCACATACCGTTACCGTGCAAGTGGCCGCTCGTAAGCCTCTCTCTAAAACACTGCCATTTCGACCAGTTGACAGTTCGTGAAATAAAAATAAAACACCAACAGATGAATGGTGAAGGAAGATTGATTCCACGTAGTGAGTGATAACAGAGTGCACTGTAAAAAAAAAAAATCTAATAATTATTTTTCTTATTATTATTTGGGGGGGCTTAGGAACATTTTGGGGTAGCTTCAGCCGCCCTAAAATAGGCCTAAAGATGTCCCTGCTCCTATCACATTTCCCTTCAGTATGATCTTACATACGAAATGAAGACAGAATGCGGTGAGAGTTGTGCTGTTTGTATCTGAGCTGTTTTGATTAAGAGGAGAATTCTGTTTTTCAACCAAAGCTGGGTGAAATGCAAATCTGTAGCCAATGCAGTCCCACCTCTGATGACTGACATCAGGCATTTTCATGCCAAGTGTTGTAAGTAGGAGTTAACCCCCTGAGGTCTAAGCCATTTCCCCCAATATTTGGGTCGCCTGGTTTCATTGTGTAATAATGTTTGTATAACCTCAACCCTGTTATGCACAATCAAGTTATAGATATCATGTTTTTCAGGACAACCCAGCCTTTCAAGATATGTATGCTGTAGGGATGTGATGAATGTATAAATTGTTATATGACTATAAATACAAAAGAAAAAACTAAACGAAAATAGAATCTCACAGAAATATATTCAAATCACACAGAGAACAATAACAAACGACTTTTGGCTTTTGAAAATTGTTTCCCAAGTCCTGGCAATCAGGGTAAACAAAAATAAACACTGTAACTAACACAAATATAAAACTATTTTGATTTTTCCCCAGAAAAGTCCCTACGCTTTTATCCAAAAGTTAGTTGTGCCATCTCCAATACACCTCCTACAATACCATCCAAATGAAAATCTCCACATTATTTATTACATTTACGCTGTTATATCATTATTTTGGCTTGTTTGTTCCACTCTAAGTCCTATTTAGCATTTATACGTAGTTTATAAGTAGTACACAAAATGTTATAATCGTTTATAACACATGGACATATAATGTAGTTAATGATGTGGCTCAAATATTAGGTTTTTGTTATTTTTGCTACAGCTAATTTACTGTATGTGTTTATTATATACTGTGAAAATGTACAGTACAACTGAAAGTGTCACTAATCTGGTTGCAGAATTAAGAAGGGAAGAAAATGATTCAGCAATAGACTTTCACAATAAACCAGCAGCAAATGCATCTCCATATCATTATGTCTGTATGTTTGATTTATACAAGTGAAACAAATCCTAAATTAATAATTTCTGTGCATATTTGGCAGGCAAGGGTTTAGCAGAGGTTGCTTTTAGAGTCAGTGGGTACAGTATCTTACTCTTCAGGCGTCTCCCACTGTCAGTGTCAGGCAGGGTTTGTTTAGAATGGGTAAACTAATTACTATGTAATTCCCAACACTTATCATGGAGTGACATATAGGCACCCCGTCCCTCTAAGATTCAAATACATGGGAAGAAGACATGTCATGGGTGGGTAGAATGCCTGCGTTTTAAGTTTTATCAGGATAGTTGGCAACCAATACTCAACCCCCCTGGCACAATCACATGAAAGACCAGTAATCTGCTGGCAGCCAACTGTCATAAATGAATACAGTATATATGAAACCACACAACAAGCAGCCCAGGCCTGACACCCAAAGTCACAAATGAAGCTTGTAGGAAATGGTTGGAAATGCAAGTTGGCAGAAAGTTGAGAGAAACTGCGTAACATATGCTGAGTGTACACAGTAATATCACAGTATTCTGAGGCAGTGTTAATTTCTTCAATGGAAACGGTGACTAAATGTTCACAGCAAATAAAAACTAAACTATAATCTGAAAAAATGCTTTAATGCAAAGTAATTTTAGTAACATTACCAATTCTTGAAAGTAGAAAATATCAGATTTATGGACTGAATTTATTTACAATACCACTGAAAATGACACAAAAAGTAACAAAACAGCTGTGACAAAAACATGCAGGCCAGTATGCTGACATAACTAAAAAGGTAAGTTAATGGTAGTGCTGGGCGGTATACCGGTTTATACCGTATACCAGCCGTATGATATGAATTTTTCATATACCGTAATACTGGTGCATTGCTGCAGAGAGTGCAACGGCCGAAGTAATCTGCGAGTGAATTGAGAACGGGAGCCGTGTTAACTGCGTACCCTTCTCACTCATGGTAGTAACTTTATAACACAACAATTAATAACCAGGTGTTGGGTCAGATTACTTTGAAATGTAATCCATTACTGATTACAAATTACATGGCAATTTTTGTAATCAGTAACGTAATCAGTTGGATTACCCAAAACATGTAACATAATCTGATTACTTTAGGATTACTCTTAGATCACTTCAATAAATTGGAAGTGACAGTGACTCGAGTCTGTTCGGTGTGTTCTGTGCCGTCGTCCGTTGGAGGAGCTGTCGGCCTTCATTTTGGCCGACCTGTGTGTGTGTGTCGGACTCAATGACCAATCTGATTGGTTGAGTGTTAACCTGGAAATGACGAGCGTGATGAGTGTGACTAAGCCTCTCAAAATCTGACGAAAATGTTTTAAACTGACCTTTGTCGATCTGAAATGAAGACAGATTCAGCAACTGCATGGCCTATTTCTCGCTTAAAATGTTTTCAGAAACACGTTTCAGTGAACTATCTTCGTAAAATATGAGATCGTATTACGAATACGTATTATTCAAACACCGAAGGAGGCTGACAGCGGCGCTACGTTCAGTCACCCACTTTTCTACAACAACCTAACTTACCTGTGGCCAAGGTAGTGTTTATACAACTATCTTACAACTATTTTGTTTTGAAAGAGAAACAATGTTAAAGTTGTTTATATGTGTATTCATTCGATTTGTTTATTTTACTACTTTGCAGTTTCCACAATAAACATAGTTTAGATTCTGTAACTGTTTCATGGATTCTCCTTCATATAACATTATTGTATAATCTGTTGATGAGCCAAGCAAACCCTTTAGTTATCAAAGCTTTTAGTAAACATGATGACATTAACATGTTTTTGTGATATTCTATGTACTCCTGACAGTAGAATAAGCCACTATAAACCTATATAAAGGCCCAGTCAAGCAAAAGAAAAAAAATACCATGATATACCGTGAAACTGCCAGAATTTAAAAAAATACCGTGATACAAATTTTTGGTCATACCGCCCAGCACTAGTTAATGGTAATAACCATTATTAGGGCAGCAGATATAATGTTCAGTTGGCTATCTTTCATGTTTATAAACTATCGGTGGGAATCATGCATGTCAACCGCATAGCTGTTTGCTCAAGGCATGCACTAGTGTTATTGGATGTTTTCGCTGCTCATCTTAAGCTAAACCAAGAATGTGAATAGTATTTTAGTGTGTGTTAACATGGGAGTGAATACAATACAATGCATGCAGTGGAGAGCTCAGGTAGCAGCACTAAGTGAGCAGGAATGACAGGAATGTGGTCTGTGTTGCATCAAACTCTGTGACCTGTCAGATTCTGTGACGGTAGAGGTTCAACTATAGGAAATAGACCAGAGTTTGGGAATGACAACTGTATTCACTATTGATTCAACTGTTTTACTGCATGTTGACAAGGGCACTGTGTGCATTGCATGCTGGTATAAACAAGTTATCATCTGCTAACCTAGTGATAACACAACACATCATGGTAACTGTACACATCAAACACATCGATAGGTGTAGCCATAGAAATAAAATGGATGTAGCATAGGAATTCTGAGAAGACATAAAAAAATGTAAAAATGCACAAAAAAATAAGACTAAAATTTCACTGACAAAAACAACACTAAAACTAACAGTAATCAAATGACTTAAATGTGAAAAGAAAGATACAATCCAAAAAAGGAACACTGTTGTGAGGCTTTGTAAGAAATGGCAGGACTATGCACCTTGAAACTGCAGGTCTTTGAATATGCAGTCCAGCTGATGTCTTAATAAAAGCTACTGCCTCAGCTCCTCATCCCTCATGAGCTGAATACAAAACCCGAGAGTGATGCAGAGAAGAGCCTCCTAACAACTGCGCGATGCTTGAAGAGTGCATTTACTGTATTTCCAAGGGCAATGGCAACATGTCCAAAGCCTTCTCTCCATTACCACTAAAAGTTTTCTCTTTTTTTGCCTCAAAATTACACCCATTTAACTGTGCTGAAGAGAGCTCTCACCAGAGATGAGAGAGAAGGAAGACCTAAAGCACTGCACAGTGTGAATTTACTGCAATCTACAAGTTGGTCAAAAAGCCATCTTTTCTGATTTACCGCAGCCTCTACTGTAAGTGTGTTGCTTTCTTCAATCATCCTCCTTAATGCACTAACCATTAGAGTCTGTCCAGAAAGAGAATATACCCTAGTGTCTCAATTATAGACCAAGACTGGATCTCTACAGCAGCCTTTCATGGCCATAAAAGGAAATGACTATCCATTTTCTGCTCCAGCTCTCAAACAGCAACTGCAGAGTCCTGTCTGTTGTTGGGAGCATCAAAACTCATCTTATTAATCGCCCTGACTGCTGTGGCGAGAGAGCCAATTAAAGTTGGAAAAAGATTTGAATTGACAAAAAAAAAAACTTTTCTTGTCCCGTTAACGGTGACTTCCCTTCTTATTTGCCACAACTTTCAATTCAAGAGTAAGAATGGAGGTTTTGAAAAACAGTTGTAAATACAAGATCAAAACAGGGGAAGGATGTCACAGACCTGAAAGCGCTACATTGCATAATGTGCTTTGATCTTCTGGGTGCAGCGGTAGATGCAGAATATAAGTGACAGCGACAGGGATAAAA
This sequence comes from Sander vitreus, assembly GCF_031162955.1. Lineage (NCBI taxonomy): Eukaryota > Metazoa > Chordata > Actinopteri > Perciformes > Percidae > Sander > Sander vitreus. The sequence goes on from NC_135863.1 coordinate 14,592,152, forward strand.
GAACCCCCTGTAACAAGAGCTCAAATACTGTAAGAGGTGGGAATAAACATATAAAAGAAAGAAGATTCTTTGGCACAATTTAAAAACTGAAAAGGCTCAGACAGGTCTCAGTTGTAATACCCACCACCAATATTATCCTCACAAATACTGAGAAATATCCATGAAAGATGAGCAGAGAAAAAAGTGAAGTCTGTGAAATAGTTTTCTTGTTCTTCTGAAAGTGGTTATTACGGTTTCGGTGTGCTCCGCTGTGTTTCTTCTTCGTGTGCGTGGGACTGACAGCATGACCAGGTTTGCATTTAATGGCCGACACTCCTGAGGAGATGCAAAGTGGGAAAGATAATCAGAGGTAGAGAGGGGAGAGTGGTACATTTGGGAGCAAATAGAGCTGGAAAAAGAGAGGCAGAGAGACTCATTGAGAGATATGTGGGTTAAGTAGAATAATCTGCTGATTGGGGGAGGAAGCACAGGCTTTTATATTTGAGACTGACAAAAAGGTGAAAAGCAACCCTGAAAATGAGTCTTTGCGGGGGGCAGAGAAGAAGAGTGAAAGCTAGGGCCCATGAAATATGGATAACAACCTGTTTATATAGTAAAAATTGGAGGGCGGAGAGGTAAGTGGGCTTTTGTGGAAGTCACAATCAGAGAAATGTCGGCACATCGCATTGGACATTGACTGTATTACTGCTAAAGCAGCCTGAATCCTCAAAAGAACATTATCCCAATATTTAAAAGTGTTTAGCATGAGTACATACTGTAAGGCAGTGGTTCCCAACCTTTTTTCCGTGGCGCCCCCCCCTACTCATGTCTAAGAAAAGGTGAGCCCCCCCTGAAACCAAAGTTGAAGTTACTCTCGAGACAGAGCCTTACTTTCTATTTTGATACAGACGAGTTATCAGCACTTTTACGTTTCTCCGCCATGTTTCATTCATAAAATAGTGATGCTGTGGCGGCAGGAAAAATGAGGATGATAGCAGCTAGCAGCTGACCTGATGACAGCAAGGGCCACAGGTTAAGAGGTCCCGGAGGTTTGGCCTACTAAGTAGCCTGCCTACAATTTTAAGCGAGAACAAAAATATATAGTTTTTATACAGACTTTTGTATACATTATATATTCTAATGTATTATCCTAATTTGTTTAACATGTGCAAATTATTTTTTTTTTACCTCAACCTCAAACCAGATAAAGACTTGCGCACCCCCTGTGATCTTTGCCGCCCCCCTAAGGGGTGCCCGGACCCCAGGTTGGGAACCACTGCTGTAAGGCATAATTTAAGTGCTTCAGCTCATACTGTAATATGCGTCCTATTCCCGCATTGCCATCTCCACAGCGCTGTGTCAGCGATGGAGTATGCTCTACACCACATATCTATCTATCTATACACATTGCGGGCAATGTACATCTGTTGAGCCAGACTGACTATCCGTCCCAGCTCTATCACCTTATAAGAATATCAATACTGGATGGTTCTGCAAAACCCCGAAATATGTTCAAGAGCAACGCTTTTTTTAACGTCCAATGTCAACGTTTTCCTTGCTTTCTCCAACTTCAGTTCACTAGGTTTAGTGAGTAAGTTAATTTGTAGTTATTAAACTTTGGTTACCCCTAGTGACCGGTTATGGTATTGCACTAAAAATAACTGATCTAAACCAGGAAGTAAGCAAGCAATCCACTCATTTGAGCCCTCAGAAGGCATCGCCTATGAGTAGATTTTATGTTTTATGGTCTATTCTTTATAAGTGGCATTATTTTAGTAAAATGTATTAAGTCTAATAGTCATTGAATTGTGTTATTTCTAAATGATGTAGCAATAAGATAAACATGATTTTTGTTGGCTAATCACTTTCGTAGCATCAAATCTGTCACCTGGAGGATTGTAAGCATTGGCCACTTAATATTTGGATTTTAATTAGTCTGGATGTCTACACCTTATGACACACAAGAAGGTAGTTCACGGAGCATACCAACTTTTCCTTGCTGCATTGGCACTGAATGTTGCCATTAGACTTAAATTGAGAGGCGCAAATCATTCAAAATAGATGCAATGCCTCGGGATACTGGTCTGTCCATCTATGTATCATGTTTTTTTTTTGCAATGATTGAACAATCAATATTGATTTCTGTTTCCAGGGCTTTTAAAATAAGTTTCCTTGTATGAAGCATATCTTCTTAAGTGTTTCACAATTAATTAACCAAAGCAAATAAGAAGAAAGAGACATCACTTTGTTTGAAAGCACCCTTCCCAGCACAGTAAAACACTAAATCAATTTCTGTGTCGGTATCTCCCACATTTAACTAATCAGTATTAGCACTCAGAATGTGTTTTAGGGCACTGTAATAAAAAGCCCAGGCACGGCAAAAGAAAACCTAAACGGTAATGACTAATATCACACAAACAACCGGGCACCAATCAGACAAATAGCAAAAATAACACCTCCCTGATTCTTAATAATTAAAATGAATTACAGAGAGAAAACAGAAGATCATACAGCAATCATATTGTCTGCTTTTATTATATCAAACATAATGGCTTTCATTTCCAGGCACGGATACTGTTGATCAATTAAATGAACTCTGGAAACACTGGCACACTTTGATATTTCAGAGGAGCATGCTCTTAAGCTCAGGAGCTCTATAAAAGAGGATAATTAGTGGTCTTACTTAGTGCTGGATGTAGCCTGTATAACGTGGTGCATTATGAGGAGTTTTGTACATGCAGTCGCTGGTGAATTTAGTTTTTCTATTTAGAATATACATGAGGAAAGGAGGAAATACCAGCTTTATTTCCTGAGCACAGCCTATGTGTCTTTAAACCTGTGTACTGTAACAACAGGTTTTCGACTCGGAAAGCTCACAGGCTTTAGGTTCCACAGGACAAAAACCCATCTGTATTTACATTGTCCAGGGATCTAGGGGTCAAGTATGATAGATGACATGCCATCTGCTTATCAGGCACTTTCAGATATGATTGGGGGAGTTAGCACTCGGGAAAAATGAAGGTCAGCGTATCACCTCAAAACAAACTGTACAGGACAGGAGTAGGGGTGGTTGTGCGGTGGCGAGAGGAGGGTGCAGAAGGGGTTTCGCACGGCTCTTGATCTTGCCACCGTATCACTGATAAGGCTGGTAGAAACTGTACTGCCAAAAAGGATTATCTGTAGATAGCTCAGTGTGTCTGATAGCAGGCATGCTGGGTAAAGAGAGGCAGGTCTGTTTACTGTAGAGGCTCCTCAAGAAGTAAAATACTGTAGTTCAGTCCTCTAGGATTTACAGTACCAGTCTACTCAGACAAGACCCAGACGTAAGCTAATCAGTGGGAGATGTTCCATCCTATTGCATATTTCATAAGTGCAGTGTATTTATAATGTCATTAGCTGGGGGTGAGTCAAAAACCCGAGCATTCAGTAGTCACATTGGTGACTGTATTGTAATTGCCACTTGATGCAACTGAACTTTAGCATGTCTGGCTCGTGGTTCTGGCTGCCAACAGTCGATGTTAGAAAAAAACAAAACTTTTAAAATCTGGTACCTGGTTTGACTGTCCTAGAGTGTCAGACTGCTTTTCTGTTAGGCTAAAAATGTCTCAAAAGACAGCATATGGGACGTGAATTAAGTTTGGCTAGAAAAGAACTGAGGAACAGATGAAGATAATGTGATGTAACTGGTGATGTGTACTGATTGACAGTGATTGACTGTTCCTGGGGTGAAACAAGCTCATTCAATCACATCCAAGGAATTCAATATTAATCTCTGAATATCCGTGTTCTCCTGCACAATGTCAGAAATAATCCTGATGGAAATTAAGGACATACTGTGGCAGCAAAAATGTATTACTGTGTCTTAATCAAAGATACCTTTATTATTCTTTTAGTTTTCCTTCAATGACTTTTGTGAATATTTTACTTTTTCTTTGTCACCGGTTAATTTAGGATGACCTACTATTCAGGTTATCAATTATAATCTGTAATAACCAGCAGTCCATGTGGACGTGTAGCATATGTTGGTACATATGTTGTATATGAATATATTGCAAGAACTTAGTATGCACTGCTGCAGGGCCCAAGAGCAGGAACACTCTCTCACTCTCTTAATAGTATTTTCAGCTAAAAAAAGTGTAATATATACATGCTTTTCTGTATTTTAGAGAAATGAGCTCTGAGTTCAACATGTAAAATAATTTGCAGTGAATTAGTGAATATGGGAGGCAGATTCTCAGTTTCACCAGCTCTGATGTTGAAGCTTTCATGTTGAAATATGACTAGAAACAGAACCTTTGTTAAATGTGACACCATATTGACTATAGCCCTACAGAGAAAGTAAAGACGCTGTTTCAAACAAAAAGAAATACAGTGAATGTCAAAGTCACTTTCTCTTCATTACAAGCCAATAGCTGATAGCAACCAATATTCAGGCTCAGAGAGAGGCTGTTTCTCATTCACAATGGAGTGCCTTAGTCGAACTGGGTGCACATCTGAAAACTTTATTTAAAATGTTACTTCAATCTGTTACTCTTTTATCACTATTAATTCCCACTGAGGTCAAACATGGAAGAAAATGTGATCTCAAGACCAAAAGTTATTACATTTTAATGCACACAGCTAAAGATGGATTATCAATTTTAGAAAATGTTGCAACGGTATTTTGAAAAACAGTCAGCTGCAGATTTATTCACCAAAGTAATGCATTACATAGTTTCAAAGACAGACTAAATGTGCGTATGAGCTTTTTCCAGTAAAAGTTAGTCTAATATTTACAAAGTGATTGCCAAGAGATAATATCAATTTAGAACTTAAGAGAAAAATGCCAAGTTGTTTATTTATTGATAAGGCCTCGCACAGTGTAATATCAACAAAATGTGCCTTAGGGTCCGACTTGTACCAACATCAGATAACAAAATAAAGAATTGCAAGTGGAAACCTAACCTTGTTTGAAGTCATCTTCCAAAGAAGACATTATCCCAATTTCAGACATAAATTAGCCAGCTATCCTTTGATTAGAAGAAGCTTTACATGCTCACTAAAATAATTTGATTAACCCAGCTCGCTGAGCCTTGGGGAGCTGAGTGGGTGACTTTTGAATTTCGGAGGACTTTGGAAGAATACTTAATAAGGTAGATTATCTCTTTGATGTTCTGCTTTGGACCTTGAATAAAGAAACATACACAACCTAATCTCATTCTAAATCAATCAGAAAATGGTCTTCATTAGGTTGTGAGACTTTTAATTTCAAAACATCTACAGTCATGTGAAAAAATTAGGACACCCATGCTAAAGTTGACTAACAAGAGGAATAAAAAAATCATCTTTTGGAAATTGATCTTAATGCCTTAATTAGCACAGCACGTTTAAATATCTTTTCTAGTCTATATATACATATATATATATATATATATATTGTATATATATTGTATACATATATTGTAATGCCACTGTTTTGGGTATTTTATAATATAAAGTATTTGTAAAAGAGCAGACTGAGGGTTATGTTATAGCCCTGCTTGCTTTTAATGTTTTTATGAAATATCTGTATTGACTGCATGATACAGACACAGAAAACTTTATTAAACCCCAAGGGGCAATTCATTTTTACAGTCTATGCCATCCATGTCATAAATAAGTACGACAAGAGTAACAACAATCAGCCTCCACATCAACATCAACATGCCAGTGACAACACAAGCATAGATCAAGGATTTGTTTTCAGTAGCCTAATGGCTAACGAATCATGATTATATCACTGTATTATTGACTGCCATGCGAGCCACAAATTAAAGCTTAGCGAGCCGCAGGAGGCTCGCGAACCGTGCGATGAGTAACACTGGTCTAGTGCGTCATGCTGGGTCAGGGGAGGGTCAAATAAATGCTTCACATGCTAGGCTTCCAAGACGACAGCGTCAGAAGTCCATCCTCCTCCGTAATTACCATAGTTCTGATTATAACAGGTAATGGAAAAAATCAACAATAATGTGTATGAGAACAAGATAAATAGGGGAGTGAAACTTGAATTTTGTTTATTTAGGAGTTAACATAGCACATGGGAATCAGAGTGTCACATGGATTATGTATAATGCATGTAATATTCCTTGAACCAGTAGCACTGTACACTGTGCCTTGCAAAAAGACAAGAAATTGGGCTCAGTACAGTGTTAAGAACATTGTTTTTCAACTGTCAATTGATTTGCGGAAATAAATAGAATTGAAAGCCTGTGGGAGCATATGTTATTATCACAGATCTACATTTCACTGGGATGACAGGGTGGCACCGAGCCAGCTGCTTTGGAGTATTGGATCAGTGTTTTATATTTAGGTAAATACATTCAAATCTATATGCTAAAGATAAAACAAGCTTTCCACTTTTATTGTCAACAGAATGTGGTATATTACCATTTTAAATACAGGCAGTATAAACCTTTATGGTGCAGTAGATTCAATGTTCTGTCAGGTAGCCAGATGGGTTCTATTTCTGTCTGTGGTTCCCTGACAAGTGTGAACATATCTGTATGACATTTATGAAATGAGATAAGATAAGGACAAGATTGTATTGATGTCCAGGGGTGAAATTCAACTGTAATAGGTAAATAAAAGAGTACAATTGTAATTTAAAAGCTACATTACATTACATTACATTACATGAAAATACCCTAGACAAGTTGACCATTTGAAGGGTATTTTGCAAAAATCAGTTTCTATCAGTCACTCTCATCCTATGCCTCATCAAATAGTGATAATCGTAGCATGATATTCTAAAAATGCGATATGATATATGATATAACAATATATTACATATTCCCTTTAAGGAATAGTTATACACAATAGTTATTGTTATAGAATAGATATACGCTTATTCACTTTCTTGCCGAGAAAGAAGGCCCTGGCAATTGCTATGTCACATACAACTGCTGCCTAATTGGTTGAGCTTTGGAAGGTCAGTGGCAACCGAGACGCCGCTTGGACGCCACCGCTATCACTATCGGAAAACAATGGCACAGCCAGTACAGAGTGATTTTACCACTGATCATGTGTGGGTGGCTTCTGAGATGTGAGCAGTGAGTGTGACAGGCTGGCTGAGTAGGAGTGGGTTAGGTGTGGGTGTGTGGGGGGTGGGTCACAGCTGGCTTAGGCTGTGGTCACAGTTGCTCTCATGGTAGTGGGCACAAGTGAACGCCTGAAGCATGGCATTTTGCTCTTTGGTAGGATGAGCTGGTGGCTGAATGTGCTGTCCATCTGCCACAGTTCATCATCGAGCGGGTGGGAGGAGTTATTCAGGACAGTGTCAATCATGTCCATCCTCCTCCTCTCTGCCACTGCCTCCAGACTGTGCAGTTCCAGCCAGACCACAGAGCTGGACTTTCTTACCAGTTAACTGGCATCACCAGCCTTGATGCTGCCTCCCCAACACACTATAGCCAAGAACAGTGCACTGACCACCGCTGACTTTCAGCAGCCTGTTGCACACACTGAAGGATCTCAGTTTCCTCATAGGAAGGGTGTTTTTGTCTGATCAGTCCAGGTTTGTGTTGATTTGGACCCCAAGGTGCCTGTATGAGTCCACCATCTCTACCTCTTCTCCTTGGATGATACCCAGGGCAGGGGGCTTCCAGCTGCTACAGTATGGGTGTCAACCATTTATTTTTAGGTTTTGTTGATAAGAGCTTCAAGTTATCGACAACTTAAGAGGAACAACTTATTGCACTGTGGTCAGTATTGCAGAGTAGTCAGTGGTGTTTTTTAAAAATGTGGATACAATACGTTTTGTAATGTAGCTCCAACAGTGGCAGTTTTGTGATAAATGCAGCTTTATACAGTTTTTTTTCAGGGCCTAAAGAGCATTACCATTACAATTAATATACACAATTCATGTTTTCATATTATTAGTTAGTGGTCTAGTTTCAGTCGATCAACTCAATAGTCAATAGTACCTTTCCGGTGACTATAAATATATCTTCTATAATCAGAATATCAGATTAACTTAAAGAACCATACTTGGTTTTGCAGTTTTTAGCAAATCAACTTTAAAGGAGACATATCATGCCCATTTTCAGGTTCATACTTGTATTTACTTAGTATTTTCTACTAGAACATATTTCCATGCTTTAATGTTAAAAAAAACACATTATTTTCCTCTTTCTGTCTGAATATACAGGTATTCACCCTCTGTCTGAAACACTCCGTTTTAGCGCCTGTCTCTTTAAGCCCCCCTCCCGTAAGCCCAGTCTGCTCTAATTGGCTTGCGAGTAAAATATGGTGTACCTTTGCAAAGGTAGTTCTCAAGAGAGCTAAATCTGAATGGCTTGTTAAACCCTTTTTCTGATCTAGGCAGCCCACAAACAACTGGGTTGTCTTATTTAACAGTTTATGGGTTGGTAGGCACTGCAGATACTAAAATGTATGTGCAACAATGAACAAGTCAGTTTTATTCATATTATGTCCACTTCAAGATTTACAGAACTTAAAGCAGATTAATATATTTGTGATTTTGCTGAGAGTAACACTAATGGAGCTAGTCTGTTTATGGAGTCTGAGTTAAGGAGAGAGTATTATCACGAGTATTTCATGATATGGCCCCCATTAAATTGCATACTTTCTGCTGCTGCCGTTTTAATTTTTTTAAATTTAATTAATTTTGCTTTAAAAAAAACAACCTTCCAAGCAGCCACTGGTTTTCTTTATTTTACTATGCTACCTCTCAAGTCTTAAAACTTGCTTAGAATATGTAATCCATCTGACTTTTATTGTTCAAGTGTTACAGCTGGGTGGTAATACATTGGAATCATTGTAAAAACTATTCTTGTTGCACAATGATGTTCACAGTTCTGTCTTCAGATCACAGAAAAATCAGAGTACACAAGCTCTGATCTAATATCCAGTATGCAAAAATTATCCAATTAACCTACACATTGACATTTTGGCCCATCTGAGCTGATTTTTAGTATAGCTGGCACAACATGGTTAGATATAAAAGCAAAACGACTAATGTTTCCTATTAACATTATTTCTCTATGTAATTTGACTCTTTTTGTCATTTGCCCTTAATCAATGGGCTGAAACATGCACTCCAAATGCAGTGGGGGGGGGGGGTGAACATTTTCCCACTTCAGAGATATCCTGATTCGCTTACCTTACAAACTAGAATTTCATTACTTATTTTGGAAGCACATTTTCCCAAACTCATTCACAGGGGTAATACAAGCAGATAATATACTGTTAAAATGAATTATTAAACTTGATTAAACAACAGTTGGGACAAAGAGCCATTTGCAGGAACCTAAAATAATTCCCTTTTGCCAAGCCACTTAGTGAGGGCACCATCAAAAAATTAACTTCAAATACCACTTGGAACAAAACAAGAACAGTAGGATGCTGAGTGAGTTTATCTCCACGATTGAAACCAGTGGTGTTCCTTTGGACCATGAAATTGTCATTTGTTCTGCAAGCGTTACATCAAATGAGAGTTCAGGGCCATGCCAGGACTATTCGTTGCTGCTGAGCTTATTTTAACTTGATATCTGACAGAATCTCCATGGATAATTATATTTGGCTCAGATAGACAGGTAGAGAATGCATGCTGTGTCTCCATAAAACGCATCCACAGAGCTGGATGAAAGTCACAAAAACGCGGATTCATCATGCACTATTAATCCTCACATGTGATTAAAAGTGTACTGTAAGTGTAGGTGCATCTGAGCATGTTTGAATAATTCAGCATGTTTTCATTTCGGTGTCTATTACGTGTGTCCGTGCAAGTAAAAGCTTTTCAGTGTGAGTACATGTCGGCATGTTGCTGTGCGCGTGATGAACATTACGCAAAAATAATGTAACCAGTATGAGAGATTACATTCTGTGACTTGCTTAAAACCATTAGGGAGGGAGAAAAGACGACCAGGCAGAGGGGATTACTCTGGGCTTGAACGTGGAAGCAGCAGAATACAGTGAGGGGAGGGGGGGGAACAAGGACGACATTGAAAGTGTAGCACCGGCTACAGCACTAGCAGGAGATCAGGTTAAAGAGGGTGGCAGAGCGCCAACTAATTGTTCTAGAAAGAGGTTCAAAACAGAGAAAAGAGAGAGAGGGTTATAGGAAGATTAAGACATAAAGGGGGTGGTAAAAGTACAAATACAACAGAGATTCCATCTTGCAAACAACAAACTAAGGGCCTTTTGCCACCAACAGCTTCCTGCCTTTGATGTATACTGCATTTAGGTAGCACTGAGGAGCAGGAGAGTGGTGGTGTTTGTGGCGAGAAAGCCAGAAAGAGAAGAACAAGCCATCAGCATTATGAAAAGCATCAGACCCAGAGGCCTATGGAACAGCCACTTTGATGACGCTACTATTTGCTTCACGTGGGGGTGGTGGTGGCGGAGGTGGCATTGTAATGAAAGGAAGGGGGGCAGGGTGTTGTGATGACACAGGCTGCAGGAAGTATATGTAGCCAGGCTATAGAAGCCAACCCAAAATTAACAGAAAAAAACAAACAAGAAATGCAAATCAAACAAATAAAGGACATACAATTAAGATGTACACCCAGCAGGCATTCCAGCCAGCCAATTAATAAATAAATCAAGATGGAAGAAAGGGTTTCAGCTCAGGTTAGTATGAGGCAGCAAACCTATTTGCTGATTTGGTGTACAGCATGGTGACATACTGACCTGGGCTTGAGACAGCACTAGTGGTGGTGGGTTCAATAATTGCTACAGGGGAGGAGAGGGGGGAACGGGGAGGGGGAGGGAAAGAGGACATTCATGTATTATTAACAGAATGGAGACGTAAAATAAAAATAAAAATGCATGCAAGGACAAAAGGACAGGGAATGGAGACAAATCCTCTCCATATGCATTAAAGTGCTCATATTATGTTTTTTGGCTTTTTCCCTTTCCTTTATTGTGTCATATATCTTTTTTGTGCACGTTATAGGTTTACAAAGTGAAAAAGCCCAAAGTCCACCTCAAAGGGACTTACCATCTCCAACAGAAAACACTGTTCACAAACTGCTCCAAACAGCTCTATTGTAGTCCAGCCTTTACTTCCGTGACGAACGTGCGTCACTTTGTAACACGTTATAATACTCGCCTAGCTGCTACATACTCTGCTTCTGACTGGCTGGTAGTCCTTACCTAGCTACTGCGCATGTGCGACTCCCAACAAAGATGGAACAGAAGCGTGATGACTCACTCTGTAGCTAAAACAGAGAGCTCAACATACAGGAGGAAAAGAGGAGCTGCAGCAATGTGCAGTACAACAAAAATATGGTGTTCTTTTGAAAATTAAACCATGTAAACCTATTCTGATATAACCTCTAAATACAATTATGAACCTGAAAATGAGCATAATATGAGCACTTTAAGGACGTTGTTCCTGTAAGAAGATGCAACTTCCACATGCTCATAAACACCTTATATCCCCCCAGTTGCCTCGGATTTGCATGGGTTACTGCTGAGACGAAAAAATGAGGGGAACTGGGGAGCTGGGGCAGCTCCAAATCCCTGAATGGGTTTTGTGATTGGGTGAAAAACTTTTATCGCACATGCTTAATTACGACGGAGCATTAGGGCCACATCAAGGGAAAAAAATTAAGGAGGAAGATGTTTTATTTATTTTGCATTTTGAGAATAAAGTCGAAATGTCGAGAATAAAGTCGAAATGTCGAGTGTAAAGTCAACATGACGAGAATAAAGTTGAAATACTTTTTCGAGAATAAAGTCGAAATGTCGAGAATAAAGTCGAAATGTCGAGTGTAAAGTCAACATGACGAGAATAAAGTTGAAATACTTTTTCGAGAATAAAGTCGAAATGTCGAGAATAAAGTCGACATGACGAGAATAAAGTTGATATTTCAAGAATCAAGTCGGACTTTTGAGAATAAACCAGACTACTAACTTTACCTATTGTATTCTACAAAATGCATGAACTCTTTCTCTTTTAGCGCATAAACACAGTATGGTGATAAGTATTAGGACTTTGAAGAGATTGTGCCGAAAATTGCGTCTGTTCAGAAGGAGAAACCACACAAACTTGGAGAGGTGGCCGTATTCCTGCAAACTGAAATAGCTTACACCTACATGCAATACAGAGAGGATATGTTGTATCATAATACACAATAAGACAATTGATCAACTTGTTTGATCCTGAAGGAGTGGTGCTCAGGCGAGCGCGGCACTCCAAGGATGTAACCCATATCTATGATGCTGCCTACATGGCAGCTGGCATGGCGGACAGTCGCTCTAATGTGATTAAGTGATACAGGAGTTGAATTTATTCTCGTCATTTCAACTTTAATCTCGACATTTCAACATTATTCTCGAAATGGTATAGTTCAACTTTATTCTCGTCATGTTGACTTTATTCTCGACATTTCGACTTCATTCACGAAAAAGTATTTCAACTTTATTCTCGAAAAAGTATTTAAACTTTATTTTCGTTCATGTTGACTTTATTCTCGACATTTCGACTTTATTCTCGAAATGCAAAATAAATTAAAATCATATCTTCTTCCTTATTTTTTTTCCTTTGATGTGGCCCTAATGCTCCGTCGTACTTAATAACAGTTTATCCATTTAATTTCCTACTTTTTAGATTGTATGAACTGACCGAAGAATGAGCAAAAAAAGGGAACCTTTAGATTGCCTTTCATCCCTCTTTGGATGGAACTCAAGAGTCCCAATCTGATTACCTTATGAACTCATGTCAGGCGGAGCCACTGGTGGCATTTGGGAGATGGAATAATGTCAAATCCAGAACTGTTCAGTCCAGTGTGTCAAACTACTAAAACTGAGTGTATTCACGGAAGGACGGCAGCAAACATGTCTTCTTCACTTTCGAAGTGTATGAGTAAAATGTCACACAAAGTAGATCTTATGTTAGTCACATTAATGGTAAAGATGTTTCTAAAGATTTTGGTATGGAAGGAACCAAACTTGTTTAGAGAAGAATAAATTTGTTGATAACAAATAGACTGATGAGGGATGCAAAGAGGTAAATAAAAGCAATATAAATGATTTTGATGACATATTGTAGCCAATAACTACCCTAACACTTAGATGTTGTTGATACCAAGGACTGAAAAATTCCTTTGATTTCTGGCTTTTAAAAGCTTAAAGCTAAATCCCGGTCTGCTGTGGAGCAACTGATGAACTGAAAATGATGCTATGGTATAAATATATCACTGTAATGTAAACATTACTGCCCATTTGATCTGAAGTTTGAGACAAATAAATAAATAGCATGGCTTTCTGTTTGGTAAACAAGCACTTAATTCGAGATAAGCTGCCACCAGCTTTGTGCAGTGACTTACTCGGGGAGCAGAATCTGTGATCTGTGGCAAAGCAAAGATTTACCATGAGATCTCAACTCAAAGTAATGCGCTGGTTGGACTCATAGGGCTCTTTTCAGCTTTGTGTTTATGGCACTTACGCTCAAAAACTAGTTATGCTTCTCACGAAAGGTAAAACCCCATCTTCTTCTAGAAGGCTTCATGGTGCAGAGGAGCTTATCTTTCACAAGGGAAACCATGGCAGCCATGATTAAACCTCACACCTTTTCACAAAAAAGAAATCCTACTTGGCCATGCAATAGTACAGAAGCCTACTTAAACTCTCTATTTTAATCCATTCACATGGAAATTCAATATGGCCATTTCAATTGTGGGGCAAAAGGGTGCACTGTCGTCCACACCATGCTCTCAATCTATGCTCTCTGTGCCGCTTTTTAGAGGTGCTCTAACAACTGTGTAATGACTGTGTAGCCACTGTTATGCCAACAACAATAAAGCATTTGCTTTCACTTGATTTCATCATTCTTTTTGATGGGGAAATTGTGTAGGAATCAGTATTCATACGTGATATGATATGCTTTTTCCCTCGGCATATTGGTGGGGAAATGGTCAAATTCATCTTTTCTTCCACAAATGTTTCCACTTTAAGTACTCCTGAGGGAGCCCATATGTGAAGACAGTTTCTTTTTAGTTCTTTCTTCAAACAGGCAGGCAGGTGCAATCTGATTAATACAGACACTCGTCCGTTGCCATGGAACATATCATTTGACATGCACTCTCTCCGACATAGCTCCAGTGACTTGGGCTCTTTCTCTCATTCAGCAGAGCAACGCATCATTTCACCACTGTACTGTATGTGGCAGTCGACCTTGCACAGCCTGCTCACTTGCAAGATGAAACACATTAGTTTTCACACAGCTATTTCATTTCATGGATTGCTATTCTCTTTGTTCTCTGCAGACGGGATAATGCGAGAGATTTATAGGACATGATTTGTAGGAATCAGTGTTCGTGTGGGGCCCCGCTCAGTTTAGCTCATCACATGCATAATGAGGAGTTAATACTAAAGCTGCAATATTAAGACTCAGGCAGCTACTGTACAGTATGTGAGGGTCCTTAACATGAGGTGTGTTCAGAGTTATATTTTCACAATAGCAGAGACAAGGTAGCAAGCTAATAAAACCAAAGACTCAAAAGAAGCATGCAGCAAAGAGGCAAAATGTCTTGAACATTTCCATCCGTAGAGTATGTGTGCCAAAACCCAGCAACTCATAAATTGTCTTAGTCAATAATATTGATCCTAATCCTCTAAAACCCCGACAGACAGAATATGGCCATTTGTGCTATAGTGAAGTAGAAATCTTACTTAGTACCCCATAAAAAATAGTTAGCATGAGGATGTTCAAAAGAAACCATTTCATCTTCACTGCTTTGAGTGCATTATCAAGTTATTCTTCATGCAGTTTGTAAACTGCAGTTTGCTTTTGTAAACTCTGTTGTTTAGCTGTTCTATTTTACAGTTTCTCACTGATCCCTCCATAATGATGGAAGAGTTAGTGTGAAGTACTGTGTTAGTTTGTGAGCCAGCAAATTACTTATTCATCCTGTGTCCTTTTTAATGCTGTCCAGAGAGTGTATCATCCTGTGAGCATCCACTGGGCTCAGACATCCATGGATGAGCGTTCCTAGCAGTGTATCTGCTAGTATCTGGCCTCATACACGAGTCGGTGAGGGTGGGAGGGTATAAAGTCCATTGCCCGCTGGGCTGCAGGATGCAAGCATGTCTTCATCGCAGTGAGACGGGGAAAATGTTAATGGCTTTTCTGATTGCCTAAATATGGAAATACAGGCATCCAAATGAGGTAAATGGCGCAACACTATAAGGGTGCTTTTGGGGAAAATAAAGGACACTGCAACCTCGCCATGTTAAATTTATTCAGCATATTTTCATAGGTGAAACTGTCAAAATAATCCATTGTGTTCATCTTAAAACACTGAACAAGAATCAGAAAAAGATGGTTTCATGACCAATGTAGACACATAAATAGAAGAGGTAGCAATTTTACACAAAGATGAAAACAGCTTGCTAAAACCTGCCTTCCAATCACCACATGGCTTCAGTATCATTTCCATGCATGTTAAGCTGCAATCACACACCCACATTTCACGTTTCACCTTTAGCTGCCATTTTCCTGCATCTCTGCTCCGTGACTCAGGTACAATCACACGGTATGGGAACAAACAACATCATCAACAACAATGGCAGATGAGGAGACATGTCGAAATGACACCTACACATGCAATGATTGATAAGTGTGACAAACGAACACAGCGTTCATTAACCAACTAGCCAGCAGTGTCTCTCTTGCCTGAGGAAGGCTGAGCAGTGACGAGTGAGTGAGAGAGTAACTCTTTTTCTTTTTCTCCCCCATCAGTCTCTTCCGATTACTGCTCGGGGAGGGGAGGAGGGGAGAGAAGAAAAGAGGAAATGAAGGCAGAGGTATAGGCGGAGAAAAATCTCCTCCAGGGCTAAGCCGAGGTGGGCTGGGGGATAAGAGCTTGACCAATTAAGCTGGAGGACTCTTCAGAAAATTGGAGTGAACAGCCTCAGTCTTTTCATCGAAGTTCACTTCCATCTAGCACATGAAATGGGAAGTTGAAATAGGAATTGCCAGTTTGGTGATTGTTATACCTCAGCTAAAATCATCACAAGGTGTGTGTGCGTGTGTGTGGTGTATATATAGTTTAGTCAGGGACACTCTAGTCATAGATTTAACCATTTATTGTAACAAATGGAAATACAGTTATGCTTGGTGTTGAAGGCTCTGCTGTAACATAGCTCCCTGGACCAGCCAAGCTGCATGCTAACCTGAAACAGTGAGCACAATGCTGAAACCCCCCTGTAAACAAGAGTAGGCCCAAATCACGACATTAAAAACAATTTTAAACTTTAAGTCATGTTAACACTCTAAACTAGGAGAGTGGCACTTACACTTGTAGCTAAAAAGAGTGAGGCAGCATGGTGGAGCAGAGATCAGTGAGGAGTAGGGAGACATTGAAATCTATCGGCTCGATGGCTGTGATTGGTTTGTGACTGATAGAAATTAAATTAGTGGGCATATGACTTCCATGTCCTGCATGAATTAACACAATGCTTAATTATGTAGGTGTGCGTGTCAGAAACACAACATGTAGGTGCTAAAAAAAAAAATTTATATATTTTTTTTCTATATAATCTATGATATATGTATATATATTTTTTTCTGTATTCTCTTATTCAGCAAGAATATTGAAAATTGGATACAGTATCTCTTTGGCATGACAACATTATAACTTGGATGCATGACTTATGGAAGGCTCAGCCGTAGCTACAGTTTGTGCCTCATGTATTACCATTACATTCAAGTCACAGCATTCAGTTTAATGAAAAATAAATATCCAGTAATCTTTGAAAAACCCAAAAGGTTTTTCAGCAACACAAAATGTTAATGCAGAATTTAGTATGAAACTATAAAAAAATGGAAAGATGGAAACATAAATACCAATAATAATAATAATAACAATAGGAAAACAACGCACAATGTGGTTAAAAATGGTTAAAAATATGTTTTATTATGCAGTGGATGATCTATTTTAAAACATGTGTCTTATAATTGAATCAAACTGACTGAAAATAAATTAAAGCAAAACTAGACCTGTGGAAGCTGTGGTTCAGTTGTAATCAATTAAACACAAATATTCCACCTGCAAACATATAGAAGCACAAAAAGCCTCTGAAGTTGTTTCTGATTTTTTTCTACATGTATGCCATTCTTCAGACACACACACACACACACACACACACACACACACACACACACACACACACACACACACACACACACACACACACACACATACAGAGTACTTCAACAAGTAGTGACAAAGAGGTTGTATGCTAACTTTCTGCTCCAAAGAACCCAGTTTGTGTGGTTACACTTTACTTGAAGGTATCTACATAAAAGTGACATGATACTGTCATGAACGTGTCATAAACATTATAAACAAGTCATAAACGTTTATGACATAACGATTCTTTTAGTAAGTGACATGACAAGTTTAGGGTTAGGGTTAGGGTTAGAGTTCATGTGTCATGACTGTGTCATGACAATGTCATGTGTTCATGACAGTGTCATGTATAGATACCTTCAAGTAAAGTGTTACCGTTTGTGTTTTACCACAGCTTTAAACACACAGCTTAAAGTGTTACTTAGCTGAAAGAGCTCGCAATCCTAAAACTAATGGTTTAACAGCACAAAAACCCCACGTCGTCTAACACAATTGGCAGAGTTAAAGCCAAACCAGCAAAGCAGCGCACAGTGAGGACACGGCCATCAAACTCATTCAAATAAAATGCAGAAATTAGTCAGAACCTACCATGTCAGCATGTGCACAGAGCCAGGATGCAAATTCTGTTTTTCATAATTGTTTTATTTTTACACTGCTGAAGGATAAGGACCTGTCAACTTCAGAATCATGTCAAGAGACTAATGAAACTGAGCCCTGAATGCTTCGTATTTCAGTTTATATTTAATCTTTTAACACAGTAGCTGTGTTTCAAGAAGGCTTTTTGAATAGGGGTGTCCCTAACTTGATTTTCTTCTTTGTCTATGTGAGCTACCTTAATGTTAGCCATGTAATATACTGTAATATATAACTTTGTTTTCAATATATTTCTCTATTTGCTTGTTATTGTGTTATTTAATTTTAATTTTCTCTAATAGTCTTTTTTGTTATTTAGTTCTGTAAACAGATATCGTTGTATTTCTCTTCTTTTCTTTTATTTCTCTTCTTTTCTGTATATGTCTGTTTTAATATTGTCTGATTAAATGTTGTTTTGGACCCCATGAAGACTAGCTGGTTGTCTAGGCGTCAGCTAATGGGGATCCTTATAATAAATCCAAATACAAAATACCTTGCAGTGTAATGGAAACATCCAAAGAAACTACTGTATACATATATAAATACTCAATTCCTTCACCGCAAACCACCCACATTGTGTTTCCACTTAAAATTCACCTCGATGTATGATGCTCTATCAAATATGCATACCCATTCCCCCTTCCCATCTTGCTCATCAATAGGTATCGACTGGTTCTAAAATAGGAATCCAAAGTCACCCGTGGTGAAATCTAACCTCTGGGTTTTGTTATTTGCGTCAACGTAACGGTGAGAGTGCACTGCGGCGATTGCTTGCCATTTCTCATTAAGAACGACATCAGACTTGGCCTCTCTTCCATAAATGGAGATCATGAACGAGAAAAGGAGGGAAGAGAGACGATGTGTGTGTGTGCGCGAGAACAAGGATGATAGAGAGGAAGAATGAGAGACAAGGGGAGGGGGGGTGAGGATAAAAGAATGAGAGAGTAAGAGAGTGAGATAAGAGAATCAGAGAGACAAAGCCACGATAGAAAGACAGACAAAGAGAGGGAATGGAGGAGAGAGAAGTTGGGGGTGGCAGCACAGGAAGCTCCCTCCTCTGACTTTTCTGAGTGTTTCTTTGCCGCTCTGCCTTTGAGGCCTCGCTTGTGTCACATTAAGATCATCCATTTGAGGATCTGAGACAAGCCTTTGATGTTCTTTGTGCATACACAAACAGGAGAGTGGAGTGCTCCTTTGACAACTGCCAACTCTACGGAAATATCTTTTTGTATTCAGAGTCTCTGGCCTGCTAGGGACAATGTTATCATCAGAGGGTGCAGCGCAAACTGGTGAATAATTTAATTCACCTGTTCATATTTCATCACTGAATACATTAAATGGATTTTTTTCCCCACAAATACTTGCTCTAAAACGTTGAGGAAAATATGTTCATGCTTTTTTGGCTGGTACAGCAGGTGGACAAAATAACTGAAATGCAGTGTAGGCTTAGAAAAAGTGGAGTGCTCTTGAACAACTTTATATGTGTAGATGGGATATTGTAACATTCTTCAAGAAGGAAAAGTGTCTTGTTCTTTTAACAATGAAAGTGCTTGATAGCCACTTCCCATAGAGATTCAAAGACGGGTACATGCAGTGAGTGGAGTGGCTGTGGACTACAGACTCTGGAATGTGTTAAAAAATGAGAGGAGAGGATTTTCCCTTTTTTGAAGTATACAGTATATGATGTAACCCTGTCTGTGCACCAGGATCCACATTGACTGTTAAAATAGGTCTGTTAATTGACCTGTTAATAACCTGAATAAGCCTTAGGGCATTTTTAAGGTGCTTTCATGTTGTTTGATCATTTCTGTGTTTTGAGCATCCCTGGTATAATGGGCCCATTATACTTTAATGATCAAGAACTCAAGAACTTTAATCAGCCATTAAAATCACCAGCTAGCCCTATATTAGACTGATGACTTGGCCGGCTGGTTTATACCCTGCGTCTTGCTCCAGTCAGTGGGCCTTATGATTATGATAAGATGACTGCCTACAGTGTATTGTACAAGTCTACCATCACAATATTTTCAGCAGTTGGCAACATATACTATTGTTTGAAGGCTTTCTAGACTCAAACCCATCTGAAAAGATTGAAAGATGGTTGCATTACATCCCACAACCTGTTCCAGTGCTCACGGGTTATTCACCTTCTCATACAATTGCATGTGCCTTTGTGTGATGGCTTTCTTATCAAGCTTTTTTTGAATGATTGAACCCATAAATTACTAGCTTTGTTAAGCTCACAATGTACAATTTCTTCTTGGGCTGTCACAGAAGTTTTGATGCAGTTTTGTGTTTTTCTCCTCAATGGCCAATTCCCATTGTACTGCAGTTGTTATGACTGCCTTATCTACTGTTGGTAGAGTGTTGGTAGCGAAGTATCTCCTCAAATACATATGAAGTCCACCAACCCTGACCAGGAGGGCCAAATACGGCCAGAGGCTCAAACTATCTGGCCAGTGTGTTTCTGGGTCGCTAGAATGCAGTACGGGGGCTCCACAGGGAATGGTTCTGGCTCTGTTTCTGTTCACTTTGTATACATATGACTTTAAGTACAACTCTGAGTCCTGACACATTCAGAAGTACTCGGATGATACGCCTGTTGTGGCATGTGTGCGAAGTGGATGGGAGGAGGAGTACAGGGCCCTTGTGGAGTACTTCTGTTACTGGAGCAATAGGAACTGTCTCCTCCTGGACACCATCAAGACTAAGGAGATGGCGGTGGATTTTAGGAAGTCAAAGCCAACCTGCCAGCCGGTCTGCAAAAAGGGGGAGGCCATTGAGGTTGTGCAGACGTACAAGTACTTGGGTGTGCTCCTGGACAGCAAGCTTGACTGGTCCGCTAATACAGATGCTCTGTATAAAAAGGGGCAAAGCCGTCTCTTCTTCCTCAGGAGGCTCAGATCTTTTGACGTTTGTAGCGACTTGTTGCACATGTTTTATCAGACTGTGGCGGCGAGTGTCCTGTTTTATGGTGCAGTTTGTTGGGGAGGCAACACACAACTCGACAAGCTGGTCAAAAAGGCCAGTTCAGTGCTGGGCAGAAGACTGGACTCATTAAGAACTGTGGTGGAGGGCCGAGCATGTAACAAACTGCACGCCATAATGGGTAATGACCCTCTACATCGTCCTGGCTGGACAGAGCAGCAGTTACAGTGAGTGACTTCTCTCGCTGCACTGTAGGACAGAGAGGTTCAGCAGATCCTTTGTCCCTTCAGCCATCAGGCTTTTTAACACCACCTAACCAATGCCTCATTGCGTCTTGAAATCTATGAAAGGGCTGACTCTCAGACCTCTTTAACATTTAAGTCATACTGCTACAGTACTTGGCATTCAACAATGCTGTTACCTCAAAGCCAAATTTCTTTTCAGGTGGTGTTTTTGTCCAGTACACAAGCAGATGTAGACTTTGAAAGCAAACCACACACCACACACACACTCACACATACAGACTTTGCAACCATAATAGACAATCAACATTCACAAAACTGATGACTAGGAAATGAGAAACCACTTCTACTGGTGATGTGTGGGCACCCAGTTGCATCACTTTAGCTTTTTCTACATATATTAAGAATGCTGCAGCAAAAATGAAAACACTTCTGAAGGGCACAAACCCCCCCTGACATCCACAACACTCTTTCAGCCCTCTCACTCTCCACCACTCCAGTTAGCCACAAGCAGATAGAATGACAACTTACGAATGAGAGGCACACTGGCATTAGCCGTCCCTAGCTTGTTGGAGGCAACGCATGTGTAGTTCCCGTAACGATCCTCTGTCATGTTGGTCACTGTAAGGACTGATCTGGAGCTGAGGTTCTTGATTTCGATGCCTTGACCCTTGATAATCCTGTAAACAGACCACAATCACAACAAATGAAGCTTTTATTTCTCACCCACACACAAAGTGTCAGGGGGCGGGGGAGCATGAGTCAAAGACGGTACAACTGTTTGTCATCCTTTAGTGGATCTTCAGATTGTACAGCACTTCATCACCCTCTTCAACACATCTATCTATCCCTTGGTCTGTCACGTCTGCCTTGGAGAGCTGCTTTGAAGGACTGAGAGTGGAGAGAAATGACCCAGAGATGAACCAGCTGGGTGCCACTTGACATGTTGTTCATCGCTGTGTTGCAGGTGCAGGGGGATTACAATAAATCTTATTCCAGTTGTGCCTGGCATCTGTGCTGTGACATTGACAAATGTTTAATTGTTTACTTTGGTGGTCGTGATGATCTTTAACAGCCTGTAGAGATTAAAATTCAGTCTATAACAGCATATGCTGTGCATCTTGATTGTGAGATTATCGTAGATATTAAAACTGAGTTTGTTTTCATCAGTGTGGTTCCTATTACTGCTACAGTTTCACATTTGGCACTCTTAGTTGAAACACTATGTGTGACCTTATGTCCAGCAAATATCCACAAATCTGTTGTTCCCTCTCCCACGGCGAACTCCACAAATGTTAGCTCAACACTCACTGATAATCTCGGTGGGAGTCTCGCCTCTTCGCTAGTTCAACATCAAACTAGTCAAGGCTCCCCTCTGTCATAGTGAAATAAACCCCCCACCCCTGCATACGCACACATAAACACTCACCCACTCCCATTGACAAATGAAAGCAGTGACACATCAGGAGAAAGATTTGGTTGTCTAAACTGTCACACTACTTACGATTGAGACAAACTGGCAGCAGCACTGCACTGATAGTATGGCTGCAATCAACACAGAGCCAAAATTAGAAGTGGCCTCACACAGTAAATGGGCAATGGAGTAGTCACAGTCAGTGTTAATGTTGTACAGACGCTACACATGTTCTGTGCTTAAGTCCTCCTTCTAATGTCCTTTTATGATGAGGAGTGAATGAAGAAATCACCATTCAGCCATGTAAGAAGTCACAAAAGGATTCAAGTCCTTGAATTAAGTAAAGACTAGAATCATGCCAACTTGCCTCCTTAGCAATTTGAATAAATTGAATCCACCCCATAATTACAATTAGCACAGTGTGAGCTGATGATTGAAATTGTGCTCACCAGGAGTAGGTAAATGATGGGTAATGGGGGTAATTTGGTTTTTAAATTCAAGAACTGACACTTGAATCTAGACTGATTGGTGTATGTGGCGTAAATGATTTAAGCCAGTTGCCAGCAAACATTTTATTAGGATGCAAGGTGAGGACAGGCACAAATTACTCTTGCAAGAACATTTATGTGGGCTCTCCCTAGAGGACGAATAGCAGAAAAAACAAATGCATTGTCTCTGGGGATAATATAACAGAGGACCTTTATGTTAACTTTAGTCCCTCCCAAATTGATAATTTTGTAGACGGTGCTACGGTCTGTCTACGGACGACTTTAGACTCTGTTGCTCCCCTCAAAAAGAAGATGATGAAGCAAAGGAAACTAGCACCTTGGTATAACTCCCAAACTCGCAAATTAAAACAAATCTCACGAAAACTTGAAAGTAAATGGTTTTCCACCAAATTGGAAGAATCTCGTTTAGATTGGCAAGACAGTTTGAAAACATATAGGAAGGTCCTCAGAAATGCCAGATCAGACTATTACTCATCACTAATAGAAGAAAATAAGAACAACCCAAGGTTTCTTTTCAGCACTGTAGCTAGGCTGACTGACAGCCACAGCTCTACTGAGCCATCTATTCCCCTATGAGTTTCTTTAATGATAAAATTATAACAATTAGGGATGGAATTCATTACCTTTTGCCCTTAACTTCTAACGGTTCACCTTGGTGATAATGCAGGAGTGCTAGAAAGAACGACAGGACCTGACATATACTTAGACTGCTTTTTTCCTATAGACCTTCAACAATTAATGCTAAAGGTCTCTTCAGCAAAGCCATCTACCTGTCTCTTAGACCCCATCCCAACGAGGCTACTTAAAGAAGCGTTATCTGTGGTTAACGCTTCATTACTAGATATGATCAATATGTCTTTATTAACAGGTTATGTACCGCAGTCATTTAAAGTAGCTGTGATAAAACCTCTTCTGAAAAAACCCACCCTCAGTCCTGAGGTCTTAGCCAACTATAGACCTATATCTAACCTTCCCTTTCTCTCCAAGATCCTTGAGAAAGTAGTCGCTAATCAGTTATGTGACTTTTTACATAGGAATAGTCTATTTGAGGACTTTCAGTCAGGATTTAGAAAGCATCATAGCACAGAGACGGCACTGGTGAAAATTACTAACGACCTTCTAATGGCTGCTGACAAAGGACTTGTCTCCATACTTGTCTTATTAGATCTTAGTGCTGCATTCGACACTATTGACCATAGAATCCTTTTACAGAGACTGGAACATTTAGTTGGCATTAAAGGAATCACACTAAGCTGGTTTAAGTCCTATTTCTCTGATCGATCTCAATTTGTCAATATCAATGATAAATCCTCCAATTATGCTAGAGTTAGCCATGGCGTTCCTCAAGGCTCAGTGCTTGGACCAATTCTTTTCTCCTTGTATATGCTTCCTCTAGGCAATATTATTAGGAAACACTCAATTAACTTTCACTGTTATGCGGATGACACCCAATTATACTTATCAATCAAGCCAGACGAAACCAGTCAGTTAGCTAAACTTCAAGTATGCATTAGAGATATCAAATCATGGATGACCTACAATTTCCTGATGTTAAACTTGAAGTTATTGTGCTGGGCCCTAAACACCTCCGAACATCATTATCCCAAGATATAATTAATCTAGATGGCATTGCCATGGTCTCCAGCACTACTGTCAGAAATCTAGGAGTTATTTTTGATCAGGATATATCATTTAACGCCCACTTAAAACAAACCTCTAGAACAGCCTTTTTTCACCTTCGTAACATTGCCAAAATTAGGAACATCTTGTCTCAAAACGATGCTGAAAAACTAGTCCATGCATTTGTTACTCCAGGCTGTAATTGTAATTCCCTATTATCAGGATGCTCAAATAAAACTCTTAGGACTCTCCAGCTGATCCAGAATGCTGCAGCGTGTGTTCTGACAAGAACTAAGAAAAGAGATCATATTTCTCCTATATTAGCTTCTCTGCATTGGCTTCCTGTAAAATCCAGGATTGAATTTAAAATCCTTCTCCTGACCTACAAAGCTCTAAATGGTCAAGCACCATCATATCTTGAAGAGCTCATAGTACCTTATTGTCCCACTAGAGCACTGCGCTCCCAGAATGCAGAGTTACTTGTGGCTCCTAGAGTCTCTAAAAGTAGAATGGGTCTGGGTTCGGGAGGCAGACACTGTCACCACCTTTAAGAGTAAACTTAAAACTCTCCTCTTCGATAAAGCTTATAGTTAGGGAGTGAGGAGTTGCAGCGTTCGCCTAGACCGGCGGGGGAAGGTGTGTAGCCACAGTCATGACGCACCGTCTCCCTATCTCGGCTTCTCTTCATAGAAAGCTTACTATATTTAGGGTATGAGGAGTTGCAGCGTTCGCCTAGACCGACGGGGGTGGGTGTGTAGCCACAGTCACGGAACACAGCCTCCCTATCTCCCCTTCTCTGCAGCTCTTAGTTATGCGGATATAGTTCTAGACTACCGGGGTACCTTTGGACACACTGAGCTTCTCTCTCCTCTCTCTTTCCATCTGTGTGTATTCGTGTCACAGAAATGCTTGTTACTAACATAGCTCTGGGGAGCTTATTCCCCGGTCCTTATGTTCTTTTTCCGCCCAACATCATCATCTTGAATCATGATGGCACCTACATCATAGTGGCAGCTGTCGCCGTGGTCCTGCTGTGCCCTATTACACCCTGCTACGCTTCGACTTGCTATGTCGGGCCAACGCCCTGCCAAGCCCTGTTACGCCCTGCTGTGCTCTACGACACCATGAACTATTATAACTTTTACAATATTGTTATTGTGACTATTATTGCCATTGTTGATCATACCCCAAACCGGCACTGTCAGACACCGCCTACCAAGAGCCTGGGTCTGTCCGAGGTTTCTTCCTAAAAGGGAGTTTTTCCTTGCCACTGTCGCACTTACGCATTCATGCATGCTCTTGGGGGAATCACTGGAATTGTTGGGTCCTTGTCAATTGACACTTTAGTTCAAAGTC
Source organism: Sander vitreus (assembly GCF_031162955.1). Lineage (NCBI taxonomy): Eukaryota > Metazoa > Chordata > Actinopteri > Perciformes > Percidae > Sander > Sander vitreus. The sequence continues at coordinate 14,617,950 of NC_135863.1, forward strand.
TAACTTTAAACAGTCTATCTTTAAAAGCCCTGCGAAGCTCACCTTTAAACCAATCACAATGCGCTAAGCTTAGGATAAAGCCTGACATTCGGCACGTGATGTCAGGCTTTATCCCAGCAATGTACATCAGTTGAGCCAGACTACCAAATGAATAATTTGGAAACACACTTTATCAAGACAGGTCATACAATCAAACTGGGCTCACCTTTTTTCACCTTTGTACCACTCGAATGTCGGAGAGGGCACAGCAGCTGCTTCGCACCTTAGCAGAGCATTGCGTCCCAGACCAACTCCATGGCTTTTCATCTCATGGATAGATGGGGCAACTGGAGAAAACAGAGAGATGATGCAGGGTCAGACATACCAGTCAAAAGAAACATCTGTGTTATCACCAGCAAAAGGGCAATCCAAAGGATAATGATGTATAAGTCATAATAACACACAAACCACTGGTGAAGGAGGGTTGTTGAGACAAATAAAAATGTATTGACTGATTGTTGAACTTGAAAATGACAACCTCCGACATCTTGGTCAGTGCACACATTACTTTGTGTAAACTCAACACTCAGAGTCCACAGAGGCGGATTTGGGGAGGGAAGAGGGCATCCATCCCCAATGTCTGAAAAAGAAATGAATTGCACTGCATGGTGATAAATGGCTTAATGGAAGTTCAAAGACTCAATGGCACTGGCAGGTTCTGTGAATGCAAAATGAGGCTCCTTTCATGTGCTGAAATGTGGTGTAAATCTCTTTGCCAGTGTCATGAAGGCAGCTTTACATATGGATGTTTTCTGAGGCAGCCCAGTCCTTTTATACTTCAAATATTTACTCTGCTTAGTCTTGAAAGAAATTAAATTAATGAATTAAAATTATATAGACAGTATCATTGTGTTGAATACAGCATGGATGAAAATAGACATGTATCATTTAATGGCCATTGTCAGAGAAATGCTGAATTCATAACCTGTGGACAAACAAAAATGACCCTCTTTAAAATAGTAAGGACAAGCTGTGATTGCTGTAAGTAGCACTGTACAGAACTCAATGCATATAGGGGCTTAATGCCCACTGGTATTATCATGACTGCTTGACTCACCACAGCCTGACAAATAACAAAACTGCTCTAAACGCACAATCAGATGCACACTCATCCTACATACAATACAAGAAAAATTACTTTGTGCCCTTCATACAGATTCTGATTAAAAGCCTATGATACATGGAAAAAGCTTACACTCGTAGGGCCTGTCCTGCAGCTAGCAGTAAATTGCCAAACCATGTCTGAAACTATTTATATTCCTGACAATGAGCCTTTAGAGTGACCTGTCAATCCAAGATGTAGCCTGTATCCAGTGGAGGAGCTTGGCCAAGCGCCTGCAAACCTTTCCTTTCAATTGCATTTGGAGATGTTCCTAACAGACATTATGGACTGATGCAGCTTTGGACACAACCCCAAGGTCCTAACTAACACCAAACTCCCCAAACTGCAAACAATGACAAATTAACTCAATGAACTTGCCGGAAAGACTATTACTACTGAATAAGATAGTTCTGATGTGAATTCCAGGTAGCCAAATGCTTCATTACAGCACCTATGTTTATTTTTGTGAGATAGACATATTGCCAAGCTGTGAAAGTCTGCATACTGTAGCTAGATGAGGTGGGATGTAACAGATCTGTGCAAGGTGAAAAAGATACATGTGAGCATTTGTACATGTGGCGTATGATCATGTAGGAGAGGCGCACTGAGGTGACAGTGCACTCTGTGATGATGGATACCCTTCCACCAACCTTCTTCTGCATCCTAATGAGCACCTTCGCATGAGTCATGAAGTTGAATTTCTGTCCTTGCATATTTGTGCCAATAATACAGTTATTCCTCTCTTCTGTTGCTGGGCTGAATAATCTGAAGGATTTGAGAAAGTGAATCAAGTAATGGGTTATGCTTGGGCTTTTCCTGTTCATATATCACTGTATGAAATGCTGATGCTATGCTGGGGGGTATTAGTAGACCTTGACTGGATGTATTTGCTGGCTGTGTGTGTGTGTGCTGTGGGTGTTTTGTACCCTGTGTTTATAAAACAAGTATTATACTAAGTAAGTAAGTATAACACTTTTCTGGCTTCAGAAACTCCAAAGATTGCTTCAGACCTGTATGTATTTTAACCGCAACCAGCATTAATGGTAACCACACCATAAAGACAATCTGCAAAAAAAGTTACAGTCCCATCAACATATTTGCAGAGGAGCTACAACAACCTGCAGCAAAGAATGATAGGGTTACTAAAGCTTGTGATAAAGTACCATCAGAGCAATTAGCATCTGACAATGTGCATCAGAGAAGAGCTTTACTATACTTAAAGAAAAGAAACATAAGAGTTGTAATTGTAACAGTGCACTACAGCCCAGAAATATAAACCAATAACAAGTATGACAAAATCAATGCAGTATGCCGACAGACAGAGTTTTAGTGAATCCTTATAATCCTCCATTGGTGTCATTGTGCGGGGCCATTGATTATCTGAAGCCTCTGAAAGCAGCAGGGTGACCTGACTGTTGCGCTGTACAGTTGCTAGGACAGTGGACATGGTGGCCCAGGCAGGTGTGTCAATACCTGAAACCTCACTCATAGAGCCACTGGTCACATACTTTTATGTTAACACTAAGAACACAAAACAACTGGCAAACTGTCTGTGTAAATTTGCTCCTTTCATGTAGATGTTCTTCCTTTTATGAAGTTGGAGCATTTTGATGTCCCTTTTTATTTATTACCAACTGCCAAAAAGAACACTGTGCTTTCTTCATTAGACTCAAAGGATATCCTATTTCTGGTTAACTTGGATTACTGTCCTCTATTAAAAAGTTGTTAAAATCCTGGCAAGCAAAATTAGATTAAAACAACAAAGGAATCAAGAAATATATATATATTAGGGCTGTCAAAATAACGCGTTAATTTCGATTAATTAATCTGACAAAAAATAATCCATTCCATATTGACGTTTGCATACAGACGAAAATCTGGTGCCACTGATATGTCTGCGCTTCTCTCTGCTGCTCTGAAACAGACGTTACAGGAAACACAAACCCCGCTGCATGTGACTCTAGTTAACACAATACTCAACAGCAGCTAATGTTAGCCTACCGCTAGCTAGTAGCTGGATTAAACACGGTGAAAATGCTGACAGCTAATGCTAAACGGTGTAAAGCATGGATGTATTAAGGTGTAAAGTTTGACTGTGTTTTACTGTAGAGGATTCAACACTGGTATGTAACAATCTGCAGCTGCCGTCGGAGAAACAACACAGCCGGTGTATTCAATGAAACTGGTAAACTACAGCCTCGTGGTGCATTTGAAGTTATTGTAAATGTCCTTTTCCATCTGGTTGTTGTTTTTGTCGTTCAACAGCAATTTACTAGTGAAATAAGTTATTGTTATTGTTATACATTATTATTAAATCATTTAATTTTGACCATATGGCCTTAGCAATAAACAAGCCGTTCTTTAATGTCACCAACTGTTGTTTAGTACCCTTTTTTTTTCTTGTCTTTTTTTACTTTCTTAAAAAGTATCGGTTCAAGCACCGTTAATTATGTCAAAAAATAATCCATTCCATATTGACGCTTTGCATACAGACGAAAAATCTGGTGCCACTGATATGTCTGCGCTTCTCTCTGCTGCTCTGAAACAGACGTTACAGGAAACACAAACCCCGCTGCATGTGACTCTAGTTAACACAATACTCAACAGCAGCTAATGTTAGCCTACCGCTAGCTAGTAGCTGGATTAAACACGGTGAAAATGCTGACAGCTAATGCTAAACGGTGTAAAGCATGGATGTATTAAGGTGTAAAGTTTGACTGTGTTTTACTGTAGAGGATTCAACACTGGTATGTAACAATCTGCAGCTGCCGTCGGAGAAACAACACAGCCGGTGTATTCAATGAAACTGGTAAACTACAGCCTCGTGGTGCATTTGAAGTTATTGTAAATGTCCTTTTCCATCTGGTTGTTGTTTTTGTCGTTCAACAGCAATTTACTAGTGAAATAAGTTATTGTTATTGTTATACATTATTATTAAATCATTTAATTTTGACCATATGGCCTTAGCAATAAACAAGCCGTTCTTTAATGTCACCAACTGTTGTTTAGTACCCTTTTTTTTCTTGTCTTTTTTACTTTCTTAAAAGTATCGGTTCAAGCACCGTTAATTATGTCAAAAAATAATCCATTCCATATTGACGCTTGCATACAGACGAAAAATCTGGTGCCACTGATATGTCTGCGCTTCTCTCTGCTGCTCTGAAACAGACGTTACAGGAAACACAAACCCCGCTGCATGTGACTCTAGTTAACACAATACTCAACAGCAGCTAACGTTAGCCTACCGCTAGCTAGTAGCTGGATTAAACACGGTGAAAATGCTGACAGCTAATGCTAAACGGTGTAAAGCATGGATGTATTAAGGTGTAAAGTTTGACTGTGTTTTACTGTAGAGGATTCAACACTGGTATGTAACAATCTGCAGCTGCCGTCGGAGAAACAACACAGCCGGTGTATTCAATGAAACTGGTAAACTACAGCCTCGTGGTGCATTTGAAGTTATTGTAAATGTCCTTTTCCATCTGGTTGTTGTTTTTGTCGTTCAACAGCAATTTACTAGTGAAATAAGTTATTGTTATTGTTATACATTATTATTAAATCATTTAATTTTGACCATATGGCCTTAGCAATAAACAAGCCGTTCTTTAATGTCACCAACTGTTGTTTAGTACCCTTTTTTTTTCTTGTCTTTTTTTTACTTTCTTAAAAAGTATCGGTTCAAGCACCGTTAATTATGTATGCGATTAATTTCGATTAATTAATCACAGAGTATGTAATTAATTAGATTACATTTTTTAATCGATTGACAGCCCTAATATATATATAGATATATATCTATATATATCTATATATATATATATATATAGAAATATATATATATATAGAGAGAGATATATAGAGATATATATATACAGTGGGTACGGAAAGTATTCAGACCCCTTTAAATTTTTCACTCTTTGTTCCATTGCAGCCATTTGCTAAAATCAAAAAAGTTCATTTTATTTCTCATTAACTCAGCACCCCATCTTGACAGAAAAAAACAGAAATGTAGAATTTTTTGCAAATTTATTAAAAAAGAAAAACTGAAATATCACATGGTCATAAGTATTCAGACCCTTTGCTGTGACACTCATATTTAACTCACATGCTGTCCATTTCTTCTGATCCTCCTTGAGATGGTTCTACTCCTTCACTGGAGTCCTGCTGTGTTTAAGTAACTGATTGGACTTGATTAGGAAAGGCACACACCTATCTATATAAGACCTTACAGCTCACAGTGCATGTCAGAGCAAATGAGAATCATGAGGTCGAAGGAACTGCCCAAGGAGCTCAGAGACAGAATTGTGGCAAGGCACAGATCTGGCCAAGGTTACAAAAGAATTTCTGCAGCACTCAAGGTTCCTAAAAGCACAGTGGCCTCCATAATCCTTAAATGGAAGAAGTTTGGGATGACCAGAACTCTTCCTAGACCTGGCCGTCCAGCCAAACTGAGCAATCGTGGGAGAAGAGCCTTGGTGAGAGAGGTAAAGAAGAACCCAAAGATCACTGTGGCTGAGCTCCAGAGATGCAGTAGGTAGATGGGAGAAAGTTCCACAAAGTCAACTATCACTGCAGCCCTCCACGGCTTTATGGCAGAGTGGCCCGACGGAAGCCTCTCCTCAGTGCAAGACATGAAAGCCTGCATAGAGTTTGCCAAAAAACACATGAAGGACTCCCAGACTATGAGAAATAAGATTCTCTGGTCTGATGAGACCAAGATTGAACTTTTTGGCTTTAATTCTAAGCGGTATGTGTGGAGAAAACCAGGCACTGCTCATCACCTGCCCAATACAATCCCAACAGTGAAACATGGTGGTGGCAGCATCATGCTATGGGGGTGTTTTTCAGCTGCAGGGACAGGACGACTGGTTGCAATTGAAGGAAAGATGAATGTGGCCAAGTACAGAGATATCCTGGAAGAAAACCTCATCCAGAGTGCTGAGGACCTCAGACTGGGCCGAAGGTTCACCTTCCAACAAGCTAAAATAACAAAGGAGTGGCTTCAGAACAACTCTGTGACTATTCTTGACTGGCCCAGCCAGAGCCCTGACCTAAAACCAATCGAGCATCTCTGGAGAGACCTGAAAATGGCTGTCCACGGACGTTCACCATCCAACCTGACGGAACTGGAGAGGATCTGCAAGGAAGAATGGCAGAGGATCCCCAAATCCAGGTGTGAAAAATGTGTTGCATCATTCCCAAGAAGACTCATGGCTGTACTAGCTCAAAAGGGTGCTTCTACTCAATACTGAGCAAAGGGTCTGAATACTTATGACCATGTGATATTTCAGTTTTTCTTTTTTAATAAATTTGCAAAACTTCTACATTTCAGTTTTTTTCTGTCAAGATGGTGTGCTGAGTGTACATTAATGAGAAATAAAATGAACCTTTTTGATTTTAGCAAATGGCTGCAATGAAACAAAGAGTGAAAAATTGAAAGGGGTCTGAATACTTTCCGTACCCACTGTATATATATATATATATATATATATATATATATAGAAATTGTGTGCTGACGTTAGAAAAAAATAAATAAATAAATAATAATAATAATATATATATATATATATTTTTTTTTAACTAACGTCAGCATACAATATGAACAGTATAGGCCATGCCTAACAGGGATATGTATCATCATCTATCTTATCAAGGGCACCTCTCATAAAAGTTCCCCAGACTATAGTTTCTATGCTCCAAATGAGCAGAATGTTAACTTAACAAGAAACTTTTGTCACATGTTGGAAAAGAAAAAACATCCTCCATCATTTTGTAGGTGGTCCAAAATGCTCCGCTTTTATATGCATATCAATAAAATGAAGTCTTTCCAATTTAGATCCTAGCACTGTGATCTGTTAAGACGGATCACAGCCATAAAATCCAGTCCAATCCAATAATTCCAATTTCAACATGCTGGCACGTCCTATATCATCATATATTGTGCAATTCACCAACAGGATTTGGAGAGTAATGCAAAGTAGTGCACTAAAAATCATGAAGGCCCAATAATCCAGGTAATTTAGTGTCTGGAGCACTGGAGATCTGTGGTGGTGCTGTAAATCATGCCTGGAGTCATGGTGACTCCACCAGATGGGGGTAAGGGTTTGGGTCCAGGAATAGCACAGGCATGGCAGAAAAATGGGAGCTGTAAGGCCCTGCCGGGTGACAAATGGCCAGTTGTGGGTCGATCACAAACAGACTTTCATTACATCTGCATTATGCGTAGCGTGTCATCAAAATAAAGATGATGTCTCCAATTGTACATCTCTATAACGTGCATTAATACAAGCATGTTAATGACAGTCTTGTACAAAGTACTTAAGCAATACAAGCAATACTTGAGTAAAAGTACAAGTATTTTACCAGAAAATGACTTTGGTAGAAGTTAAGTCTCCTTTTAGAATATTACTTGAGTAAAAGTCTTAAAGTATCTCATATTTACTGTATTTAAGTATCAAAAGTAATTTTCAAGTATTAACAGAAAAAGGAAAAAAAAACTTTGATTATAAACTTTATGGCCAAAGGTGTGCTTCCTCCTCTTCTTCTTAAGTTTTGGCCTATGTTTTTTTTTTTCCAACTGGAATGGAGGGTGCATTATCTTGGCAATTTAGGAGCAATGCTTCGCCAAACCTGCTTTTTTCCAGTGTAACAAATTTCTTCTGATTTTATTTTGTAGTAATGAGCAACTAAGATGCTTAAGGGAAATGTAGTGGAGTAAAAGTTTACATTTAACTTAGGAAATGTAGTGGAGTAAAAGTAAAAGTTTCCGTAAATATAAATAATGAAGTAAAGTACAGATACGTGAACATTCTACTTAAGTACAGTAGCAAAGTATTTGTACTTTGTTACATTACAACACTGGTTAATGAAGAATACAATGGGGAACCTTTTCTTCTAATATTAATGAACACGATTTGTTCGGAGAGCATTGCACTATAATGTACAAGGCTTCACTGAGTCGCTTGCCTTAAGTAAATCTCACGTGACTATTAATGATTAATTGGTGTGCTTTAAGACCGAATATGATTTATTTAGCTACAAACTATTGCTTGCCAAGAGAACCTAGAGAACGCAAGCTTTTTAATTAAAAGATCAATTAATAACCCTACCTCTTCAGCCAGATTTGAAAATGAGTTTTCATTGCAATTAAGAAATGGACTCATCAGTGCATGACTTATCAGCTTACACACAGAGACACTGTTCCCCACTGCTATCTGTGGGCTTCATTGTCCTGTTTTTTTTTTTGTCAGTCAGGAATGGTTCTGCTGCCAAGATTTATTAATTAATTAAGATTTCTATTCAGAACAGCTAGGGAACATTGTGTTCCTTCTTTTTATACAATGCAAGGCATAAATAACCGGCTTAGTGTGCAGGACTGTGTGTGTCGACAGCACCAGGGATCTATTGTCTGTGTTAAACACTAAATGGTTCAAGGTACACAAATGTCCACCTATCGTACTAAATTCATGTATGAAATGGTGGGGTTGCTCTGATGAGTACCACACCACAACCAGAACAAATGGAAATATCATTAATGCTACAGGAGAGTTCAGTAAGTCACCCCCAGCTGTGTAAACACACAAAACATTCACACAGTAGACAGATTAATGCAAGCCTGTCCCAATGTTAAAGGCATTTGTCTTTTGTCAACGTTATAACGTTATTTTGATTGGTCCAAAAAAAATGCAGACCAAGCTAAAAGATGAAGTTGTTGTGTGTCAATGTGTTTTGAAACAGTACCAGCAAGACCACGTTTTTTCTGCAGAAGATCAAGATTCTGCTCACTTATTCAGGCCCCGCATGCAGCTAGGAATCCAAATAGCAATCAAGATGAGAGCTTTGGAGAGATGTAGAGAGATGGATTTACATCCAAACAGCTCGAGGGTACTGGCTTTAACTCTACTTAGGATTGGATCAGTATCCAATTCGAGGAAGTCTTCTCTTTTGAATTGTAAGCCACAGTATTTCAATGGATACTACAAACTGTCGACAAATGCTCAACTGAGACTCCTGATGCCTGATGTTAAAATACTCCCAATAAGTGATTTCAATGAACTGTGGAATGAACATTTATTCTACCTTTGATCCACTAGTGCAATCCACCCCTGCACTGAGGCAGATCTCGACACACACTCACATGCAAACACAGTATGTAGGAATACAAATCTAAATGATTTGTACAGCTATGCAAATGTTATATTGTATAATGATTCTTAATAAGAAATGCTAATACTGTGCAATCAAGCTCACACTCCACTAATAGTTGTTTACTTTCTTGTCATGACTTGACATTGTAATACTGGGGGGTCATGACGATGTGTCTCCTGACCATAAGTAAACAGGTTTAGCCTCTTATTTATCGGAGATGGTCATGACTCCCCTGAACAACTCTGTCAGGGGAGTGAGAGGGGCATGTTGTGGGTGTATCTAACAGGGTAGGGCTTGAATTTCAAACAGGCCCAGATGATGGGAGCTTTAGAGGGAAAGGCAGGGTTAGAGCAAACAAAAGACAAGGTGATGTAAAGAATTTGAAGTATTGACAGTATGTCCCAGCATTTCAATTATGCCCAGAAATCTATCAATACTATGGCTGGACGCACTTCTAACGTGCATGCTCATAATTCATTAAAAATGATCACAGTTTCATTGGCCAATTACTGTGAGCAGGAAAAAAGTGAGGTGCTTTTCTTTTTATAAATACGGCCATGGGGAATATGTGAGCAGAATTCACAGCTGCAGGGTACTGGAGGAGGAAGGAGGCGTACAAATGACTGGCAAAGTCTGAAGCATACAGGGCACAGCTTCACTCTGCAAAGCAAGTGAAACCTTGCCATGAAGGAAAACAAGTGATGTTGAAGAGAGGGAGAGGCGCCTGCACTGGTTTAAACCTGAACTCTACATCAAGATAGGAAGGGACAAGATCATACAGACTATCCTAGCAAACAGTAAGAAAAAACTAAATAACAAAGTTGAATCTAGTGTGACAGAGCTATACTATGCTAAAGACCATGACATTAGTATTCTGCTCTAACTTTCTCAGAAATGTGGCAGTTACATAACCACTGGCTTCATATTAAAAAAAAACAACATTTTGCATCAACATAAATAAAAGAGAGACCCATATCCCCAAAAAGCCAGGGTCTTCCTACTTTGCATCAATAATTCAAACATTTGTGCTGCTAACATGGCATCAACTGATCTACTCTGGTCTTCTTTACATTTATTTCCTGCATATTGACTTGTGGCAGCCCTGTTGATTATAACACAAACGAGAGATGGAGAGATGATCAGAGCATCTGGCATGGTTTCAAACAGCTTCAGTTGAAGCATGGGAAACAGTGACGAGCAAATAAAATGTAGCAAAACAAGACAGTTGGTTGTCTGTGTACTTTCCACATGTGACTAAAGTTTGTGCAAACTGTCAAATCCCATGTTGCAACATGATGCTCAAACTCTGTAGTGTCACTCTTCCGATAAGGAATGAGAGCAGACAGCTCTCTCTGTCTACACTACAAAGGAAGGTCAGGCACCTTTGATTTCTCATCTTGAAAAAAAGAAACAGGTTTTTATTATTGTTTTATCGGTATGTAGTTAGTCATGGACACTTTCATTCTACAACAAGGTGGGTTCATTAATTAATCAAACAGTGGCTTTTAATCTCAGGCGGAGGTTTCCCACCGTTGTTTCCTTCTCATTCATCCCTCCGACGCAGCCACCTAGATGTGATATTTATGCCTTTGAGTCACACTGTGCTGTGAGAATTTCAGCCAATAACGGAACCCACCTGCAGTGAAGATGAATATGTGAATTTGGAAAGTAGGCCAGAGATCAGATTTCATTAGGTAAAATCACTGCTGATACATCCTTTCGCCAAGCAGGGCTTTTCAGCGACTCAGATTCAAGCATCACCCTCTGGATGACTGACATCATTCAGGTTGATAAAAGTATTCAGTCGCCATTCATTCATCCCTGGAAGTGTAAAGACGAGACAAAGGCAGGCAAAGTCATTTAATTAATGCTGTCTGTTCAATGTAGTCTTTTGAGTCTTAGAGAAATCCAAACAGAGGTTACTGGACTTAACATTGGAAAAAGCTGCACAATGACAATGCCTCAAACCTTCTGCCTCTAACTCATCGTATCATAGAAAGCCAAATGGCAGGCTTAGTGTTATGGACGGCCTGGTATTATTAAAACTCTAAACATGCTCAAGCTTAATTTTGTTTTCATTACTCTGGTTTGCTTATTTTAATTAGTGGCCTAATCTGCAATTAGCCCAAAGGTCAAATATACTCTTAGCTTAAAAAAGGAATTATTCTGAAAGCAGAGAGAAATTGTTCAGACATGTATTTAATTAGACTGTTAACCCATTGAATGTCAGTGTCACTCACTGTCTTTTTAGAACGATGAATGAGAAATAGTGCAGGCATAAATGATGGATGTTTATTACTTAATTTAATTTAACTGCGATTAACGAGATGGATATTCTGAGAGGATCAATGCTGATGCTCTGATGGGGTCAATGCACACCATCATAGCCTTTTACATAATGTAACAATGACATCCAGTGAAACCTGAATATTTGTATGAAAGAAGAAACTAATAGTCTTATTTTCTGTCATCATTCTGTGTGGTAACTTAAAATCTTTTAGATGGCATATTTCACGTCATTGACTAACACGGTAGTAAAACTGACACCTGCAGAATCTCCCAGGAGAGCCTTTACAAAGTTCAGTGGGTGATTTTGTCAGCTGAGTAAAACAGCTGAATAAACATGTGCCCATACAGTGTATATTTTTCAATGACGTTAATTTTTTTGCTTCTTGCTATGTAATTATCCTCTCTTGTTTGAGTTTCTCAGTCAGCTAACGTCTTTATTTTAACTCAGTATTTGGCATGCTGAGCCCTCATCAACGCCCCACGCTCCTGGGCACTTGGTGAATATAGCTTGATGTGTGACAGTAAAGCATGAAAGATACAGTGGATTGGGATATGGTCCAAATGCTTTGCTTTTTCATTCACAGAGGGAGAATTGCACTGGGGTGGAGAGGAGTCAGTGAAGAGTGGCCACCAGCTGGCTCAGGCTCTGCCTGCTGTGGCCATATCAGCTGCTCCAATGGACAACTTTAATTCATTTATTCTACAAGTTTTCTTGGTAAATGAGCACGTCATAAATCCACATGTAGGAGGGACAAGGCAACTTTCATGAAAAAGACAAGAATAAACTAAACATACTGATTGTTTTGAGAGCTTAAACACTGACTATATAAAGCTACATGACGCAAGGCACTGAAGTTGAGATTTTTCAAACAGCTACCTCCTGCTGCCATTTGATGGTCTTGCACACCAAAGTTGCTTTGCACTGCTTTAATGTCAGCGACATCTTTTGTTTATGCAGGTCTCATAGTCGTGCAGCGCTAAACAGCCACAATAAAACACAGGTCTTTTCATGTGTAAGGTGCTTTTGAGGACAGAAAAGTCTGACTATGGAATTACATGTTCACCATCTTCAATGATAATAAGTTACATGCTACTTTATGGGTTATGTTATTTCTCCTACCCCTCAGGTTCATGGAACCCTTTTACAACCCACTGGATTATTTTAAAATAATCGTCAAAGATCTTGAAACAGATGAAAAGAAACACTTTGGAGATATTGGTTTTTAATGGACATTGTCTCTTAAAGTGTCACTTCAGTGTATTGACTCAGGATCCTGCTGCTGCTTTGGATAAAGGTTATTAAAAAGAAGGTCAATATTTTATTTATTATAATCCATAGCATTTTCAAGAAAGGCCTGTGATTTTGTGGCAATTTTGTTGCTTTGTTTTTGTGTGAACGTATGTAGCTTCTTCTTCTCTGGTTGCAAGTCGCAACTAAAAAGAAGTAGAAGAAGAACTGCAATGTGTCAGACCCCTGTGTCGGCGAGCCGCGAACTGAGCTCACAAGAGACGTTAGCATGGATGTGAATGAGCTGTTATCCCTCAAAAATGTCAGCCCATGTGAAAAAAAGAAAAGTCGATACAGAGTGCCGAGTTTTTAACCAAACATGGACTTCTAAGTAGAGGTGTTGAAATTAATCAAATAATCGATGCATCGAATCGTGGACATGGACGATGCTGCATCGATAATCGTCTCAACAGAAAACATTTCTCATCCATTCCACGAAGCGGACCCGACAAAAGTAAATCACAGAGTTGTATGGACGATGAAACTACACCAAACACAACAACTAGCAAAAACAAAGACAAGAAAATACGTACTGGTGACCACAATTTCATCTAAAGAGCCGACTTGTTGACTATCCCGTCGGAGAAACAGCCGATTGCACCATTTTCTCTCACTCTCTCTTCACGGAGAAACAGCTGATCAACGATCTACTAGCATAAGTGTAACAGAGCTGTGTAGCATTGTAATCAAATATATAAATTTAAATAGATTGAATATAATTAATATTTACATATACATATATTTGCATATAGGCCTATATACAGATCAGTCTCAGGATGAAACTTCTGAAAGTTAAGTTGCACAACTTAAGGTAATGTTTATGTATGTTTATGTATGCCTTAGTGTGAGGTTGATAGAATAGAATACTCGATTACTAAAATAATCGATAGCTGAAGCCCTACTGACATGATAATCTTAATCGAATCGAATCGGGAGATCAGTGAAGATTTACACCTCTACTTCTAAGTATTTATTTACTGAAGTCAAAGGTAAAGCTGTGTGCATAGTTTGCAGAGAACAGATCGCTGTGTTAAAGGATTATTATTATTATATAATTTGAATCGCCACTACAACACTAAACACGCAGAGAAATACAACAACTTGACTGATGCAGAGCGGGCATGGACATCTGAAGCTTTGCTAGTTAAGCTGCAAAAACAACAAGGCTTTTTTACCAAGCGTTGCACATCCAGGGATGCAGCAGTCAAGACCAGCTTTGTGATATCCCACAAAATCCCACAAAATCGGCAAAAACAGTATGCCATTTTCTGAAGGGGTGTTTATTAAAGAGTGTTTTGGTGGACTCTGCTGTGCTAATATGCCCAGAGGAAAAAGAGGCGTTTGAGAATGTGCCGCTTTCTAGGCGAACTGTAACGAGGAGTGAGGACAACGCGGGAAACCTGGAGATTCAGCTGCAAAAAGAACTGAAAAACAGCAAATGAGGTAGTAAGATTACAAACAAAAAGATAATAACACTTATGAAGTTAATTTAATGCTGTTCTTTGAAAATGGCAAAAATATGCACATTTTGTTTACAATTGCTTTGTGAATGCTGTTCAAATAGTGACATAATGTTGGCATTTTGTACTATGTCTGCGCTCACTTTTTCATGTTCTAAGAAAAAAGTGAAAAATGGCAAAAACATGCACATTTTGGTCACAATTGCTTTTGTGGATGTTGATTTAAATAGTGACATAATTGCATTTTGTACTATGTCTGCTTCACTTGTTTCATGTCCTAATCATTACATTTACTCGTACCAGTCACAGCTTATCAAAGACCTTACAATTTACTGCTTTTTATAAAGAGATAAAATCAATATTGAGCAGAACTGAGTTTAGCCTATGTATTGGTCCGGCCCTCCACAACAGTCCCTGTTTCTCATGTGGCCCCTTGGGAAAATTAACTGCCCACCCCTTCTATACAGCATGCCTCCTTTGAAATAAGAGACATTTTTTAGCAACTGAAACTATGCTATACCTAAAGGATTATGTAAAATATAATATTAAACATACACATAAGAGTTTTCATAAGCCATTGAAAATTATTGAAGGGGCCTATGAAAGATATTTGGACAATTCTCCTAGATAATAAAGAATGAGTAACTTGGCCAATGACGGGAACAGCTCTGTAGCTCTGTCAGCTTCAGATAACTCCGGGCAGTGGGCAAATACTGCCTTAACACTTGACCAACTAAATATACTCCCACCCATAGTATCGCTTCAGTGCTCAAGCTGTGGTGACTTTGCTTGACAGCAAAGGAAAGTCTTCCTCATCAATTCACTCAGTTTGGATACTAAACCCACACAACCCTGCTGCCTCGCTTTAAAATACGGCCTCTGCCTATGACATGCCTTATCAATCATTGTGAATATCTCTTTTGTTCTGTAGTATAAAGACACTCCCAGTTGTCAAAGCACTTTTCATCCTTGAACCCATGTTTCAGTAGAGCTATAAATAACTGGCATCTAAAACACAGAAATAATGGCCACAAGACTTGGTTTTATAACGAAGCCAGAATGAAAGCTGTTTTAACTCAGAGAAGTTTAAATACAGTAAAAACATTATTGGATTTAAAGTCGTGGTGAAAAAAAAAGAGTTAAATCGTAAATACTGTGTATGAAATAATTGCACAATAATGCATGATAATGCATGATCAGCTTTCCAGATATGACTCAGTAACTGGGCCAGGATGAGTGTTTTTATTCCTGCACTCATCCTCTCCCCCCTGTCTCTGCAGCTGACTGCCTGATAAGCTTTGCCAAAAGTGAGATTTAGCACAGGGCATCTATGCAGAAACCTCCATGAATAACAGTAAAGTAAAGGAGGACTTTTAAAAGGAGAGGGAATGGCAATAATTGTCAAGCACCCATTTCCTGCTCATACTTACGAGTGGAGATTTCCATGTGACCACGACAGCTAAAGCCCAGTATCATTCATTAATGCCCTGGCTCCTCATTACTGTCTCCTCACTCTTTTGAAAGACTCATTACCTGCATAATGGAATAGTGCTTAGAACAGTCAGAACTTTCCTTAGTGTGAATTAATCACCTACATGCACAGACAAAAAGGGAATTCTCACATTAAATATTGAGAAACTTCAAGCTCCAGCTTTCTACTTCTTCAAACTTCCAGAAGGTGTACTTTCTTGAAGTGCACCGTCAGGGACATGACGCTGGTATTGCGGAAGACTGCCCCGGTGTCTTTCAGGTGCCTGCAAGGCCAATGTGGGAAAATAGGGAAGCAAGGAAGAAGGAAAGAGATATACTTACAGTTGACTGTGACTTTTACTGCTTTGGTGTCAGGAGAGGCGATGTCATTTAAAGCGCTGCATTCATAGTCTCCAGCCTGGTCCCTTGTGATGCCGGTTATGTTAAGATATTCACCACTGTCATACTTCCTGGCTGTAAATAGAAAAATGGAGGCAAAGTACTTACACTGTGTCTACAAAGAAAACAAACACAGCACACACACATTTTGCATATATATATATATATATATATATACAGTCAGGTCCATAAATATTGGGACATCGACACAATTCTAATCTTTTTGGCTCTATACACCACCACAATGGAGTTGAAATGAAACGAACAAGATGTGCTTTAACTGCAGACTTTCAGCTTTAATTTGAGGGTATTTACATCCAAATCAGGTGAACGGTGTAGGAATTACAACAGTTTGTATATGTGCCTCCCACTTTTTAAGGGACCAAAAGTAATGGGACAATTGGCTGCTCAGCTGTTCCATGGCCAGGTGTGTGTTATTCCCTCATTATCCCATTTACAAGGAGCAGATAAAAGGTCCAGAGTTCATTTCAAGTGTGCTATTTGCATTTGGAATCTGTTGCTGTCAACTCTCAATATGAGATCCAAAGAGCTGTCACTATCAGTGAAGCAAGCCATCATTAGGCTGAAAAATCTAAACAAACCCATCAGAGAGATAGCAAAAACATTAGGTGTGGCCAAATCAACTGTTTGGAACATTCTTAAAAAAGAAAGAACGCACCGGTGAGCTCAGCAACACCAAAAGACCCGGAAGACCACGGAAAACAACTGTGGTGGATGACCGAAGAATACTTTCCCTGGTGAAGAAAACACCCTTCACAACAGTTGGCCAGATCAAGAACACTCTCCAGGAGGTAGGTGTATGTGTGTCAAAGTCAACAATCAAGAGAAGACTTCACCAGAGTGAATACAGAGGGTTCACTACAAGATGTAAACCATTGGTGAGCCTCAAAAAACAGGAAGGCCAGATTAGAGTTTGCCAAACAACATCTAAAAAGCCTTCACATTTCTGGAACAACATCCTATGGACAGATGAGACAAAGATCAACTTGTACCAGAGTGATGGGAAGAGAAGAGTATGGAGAAGGAAAGGAACTGCTCATGATCCAAAGCATACCACCTCATCAGTGAAGTATGGTGGTGGTAGTGTCATGGCGTGGGCATGTATGGCTGCCAATGGAACTGGTTCTCTTGTATTTATTGATGATGTGACTGCTGACAAAAGCAGCAGGATGAATTCTGAAGTGTTTCGGCAATATTATCTGCTCATATTCAGCCAAATGCTTCAGAACTCATTGGACGGCGCTTCACAGTGCAGATGGACAATGACCCGAAGCATACTGCGAAAGCAACCAAAGAGTTTTTTTAAGGAAAGAAGTGGAATGTTATGCAATGGCCAAGTCAATCACCTGACCTGAATCCGATTGAGCATGCATTTCACTTGCTGAAGACAAAACTGAAGGGAAAATGCCCCCAAGAACAAGCAGGAACTGAAGACAGTTGCAGTAGAGGCCTGGCAGAGCATCACCAGGGATGAAACCCAGCGTCTGGTGATGTCTATGCCTTCCAGACTTCAGGCTGGAATTGAATGCAAAGGATTTGCAACCAAGTATTAAAAAGTGAAAGTTTGATTTATGATTGTTAATCTGTCCCATTACTTTTGGTCCCTTAAAAAGTGGGAGGCACATATACAAACTGTTGTAATTCCTACACCGTTCACCTGATTTGGATGTAAATACCCTCAAATTAAAGCTGAAAGTCTGCAGTTAAAGCACATCTTGTTCGTTTCATTTCAACTCCATTGTGGTGGTGTATAGAGCCAAAAAGATTAGAATTGTGTCGATGTCCCAATATTTATGGACCTGACTGTATATATATACACACACACACACACACACACACACACACACACAGCGCTAGGTTTTCTGTAGCCTATGGTTAGTGTGTGGAAAGCCTTCATTTAGAATAAAAAGCTATCAAGTTTAAGCCTGAGTAGAAGACGCAATGCGATTAGATATTTTACTGAACTCCTGATTACATTCCTTGCATTCTAAAATAGCAGAGGATTAGCAGTGCATTGATCTATTCGTATTGATATGGTGGCAGGAAATGAAATAATGGTGTATTCTCAGTCATCCACTTATCATTTGCTCTACTCCACACCATGCAGTTCCAGCTGCTTCCTGGAAGACGGACAGATTCGATGGCTCAATGCACATGTCAGTGCTTTATAGTTAGTTAACGGTGCCAAAGGCAGTAGCAGCAAAGCACCATGACTGGCATATTAGCAGGGAGCGTACTGCACCTAAAAAGCTGGAGAGAGCGCAGTCCCACACAAACAATGTCCACTCCAATCAACAAAGAAACATTAAAATACTATAGTACTGTAGTACTTAATACTGTAGTGAAACACTACTACTGGTAAGAACTGAAAGTATGATAATTGGAAAAAAGCAATAATGAGATACAGTATGGTGTCAAGTATCAGGGGGAATTACGGATGGATGGATGGATGGGTGGATGGATAGATAGATGGATAGATAGATAGATAGATAGATAGATAGATGGATGAGCAGGAAGCACTGTGTATGTGTGTTAGAGATACTGTGGCAGATTCTTACCTGACCAGAATTAACTTCCAACTCAGTAGTGCTCAGTGTGAAAACTTATTTATGTACAACTTTTCAGGGTTGTAATAGTGGTTTGGGATGGAAGATGTGTGGATGCGCTTGGAAAGCATGGGGATCAAACAGAGTGCACAATCAAGCAAAACTGAGCTCAACATACTGTTCAGAAAGTGTCAGAGACCCGACACTGACTCAGCAATATCTCATAAAAAAAGAGGCCAGAATCAAGACAACCCATGCTTCAGGAGAGGGAATACTACCATTCTGTGCTGCCAATCCCCCCTGCAAGTGAGCTGAATTCTTATATATTGCCACTTCCTTATCCTGCAACCATGGTGGCTTTTTATCTACAGTACTAGCTATTCTGTCAAAAAACTTGAAACTGAAGGCACTGTCGATAATGAGCTTTCCTGTCTCTTCTCACACAACAATGGAGTCCAAGAGTCTTGGCAAAGATACTGGTGGCAACACAAACAACAGCAAAGGAAAGACAAATGTTGATAAACAAGCACCGGATGTCTCTGAAAAACAGAACCGTTAATATGCCAAGAGAGCACAGGGGCGGAGAAATAACACAAAGGGCTCTATTTTTGTGGCGGTGCATGGCTCATGGCTGGGCTGTGCACCAGTGAAGAAGCTTCTTTTTTTTTTCTTTCTTTACTTAATCCTATTGATGGGGGGTAGGGGGTGCAGTACACAAAGTGTCAGTATAGCAATGAAATGGTGGAGTAAAAGTTTGACGTAAAAAATAAGAGGGATTTATCCAGATGAGGTTATCATCGTGCAATTCACTGTCTTTCTCTACCTTGTATCTTTGATTTTTACCTTGCACTCAAACCATTCAGCCTCTTTTTTCTTATGCAACAGTTATTTTGTATGCATTTATTTGTTATTCTGTATTTATTGTTTATTTCATATCAATGTTCAATGTTTGTTTGTTTGTTTGTTTATGTATGCACCTTTCACCAAGGCAAATTATTATTATTATTATTTAAGTGTACTTATTGTGGCAATTAAACACAATTCTGATTCTGATGTTACTGTCAAAATCAGCCGCAAAGTCTGGGATCTCTACAGGAGAACAGGCATCCGCTATCAAGTGTTGTACTTGACCGTACTTAATGGATAGTCTGTCAGCACTAAATATAATCCAAAATTAATGAATACATTGCAATTAAATTCAACTTAAACAGTTTGGTTGATGTGAATTGTTCTTCCTGTAGCTTCAGTGCCAGTCATTGTCCGTGCGGTAGCCCTGCAGAGACCTATAGCCTCAGTAATAAACCTAGAATTATAGCTATGGCAGATGCAGAGGGACTGGATTTGATCTGTTTCACTGAATAAGTAGGTCTCCTGCTATGCTAGGCTACAGCCAAAGCCCGCACCTCGACTCCTGATAAAAGACATCACATCCTCCTAGAAACTGGAGAATAGACTGAAACGCATGATCTTACCGTCCAGCTATCTTTCTTGCAACAATGCTGCTTAGAAAATAATACTGTTAAAATATAATGTAACCGCACTGTCATTTGTGTTTGTGATAAGGAAATCTCCTCTTGGTTAAGTAATACTGAATTCATTTTTTGTTTGAATTTAAGAGATACAGTATTGATGAATTAAAAGGAAATAGTTTTATTCAACACGTTATTCAACTGTTGATTTTTTACCTAATTTCAGCACCAAGCGCTGTCCACATTTTAACCTACTGTATTAAAAAGCCTTCAGAATGGCACAGAGCGAGTGGCATCTGATACCAGGCATACTACACCTACTGATTCCCTGAAATAGCCAACTGTGTAGCTGTGCTTTGTACCTGTAGCCACACAAATACCACAATACATTCTCCTTGCCATGTGTATCTGTAGCATGAGCCACTTATTATGTGTGTAATAATGCACCAGTGATTGATAGAAAGATAGCAGGATGTGTACATGTACAGTAGCTGGTACGTGTGTCAGAGGAACACTACGTCCACCGTACATGAAGCGAAAAAGCAGATATATTCATTTTAATGAATGTCTACATATTGCAAACACAGCTTTTATGGATTTCTGAGAACCATTAGTGGTTCCACTGTGTCTAGCCTGTTGACTTCATACAATGATCGATGCTACAAATCAAGGAACCTACACAGACAGCAGGGTTATGTTTGTTGCTTTTGTCTTTTATTGTGAAGCACTTTGTGATGTCTGCTCGAGACGGCTGCTTAACAAATGCGTTTTATTTGCGCAGTTATGGATTATAAAAGATCTACAGACTTTCACAGGACTTTATGTTTCAGTGCCCTGTGTATACTCCCCCCTCTCTTACACCAAGTACCGGTAGTTACTGTAACATGGTTGACCTATACACTGTACTTAATGCACAGCTCCAGTGTATTCCACTGTAATGGGGAATTACGATACGCAGGATGTGGAAATCCACTGTGTGCACTTGTGTCTTTTACTAGGGCAATGAAATCAAAAGCAGTGATCCATGAGGCCAAATATGCCTGATGCTTCCAATGCCATTTATCAAATGGCTGAATCAAATGCAGTGATTTCCACAGGAAAGCACAGAAACTTCTTTGTCACATCCTGGAAAACACAATGAATCAGTTATTTGCCACTGGGGGGATAGTCGGTGGCAGAGGGCACGTTGGAGCAATCAATGTCCTAAAACAATAAACATTAAATAAAAATGAAACATATATATGAAATATACGAGTCATGTTATATGAGATTGGGTGTTGCATGGTACGATTAGCAAGATGAGAACAGAGACAGACTTTCTTCCCTTCTGTCTAACTGTGACGCACAGCCCCTCGGTCTACAAATATTGTCATCGGCAACAGAAGCTTGGATATCATTGACAACAATTTTGAAAGGCGTCCATGTTATTTCTAAGCCTCTATTTTTGCACTCAGTTTGACCTGAAATCAGGGCGGTGATTCCACCTGCTCAGTGGATGTGTGTAATTTTCCTGGCTTTAGTTGACAGAAGTACACACATAAGACCTGTGCAAAATCACAAACTATCTGATTTCGAGATGAGCACTAAATGTTACATATGCAGTAGTAAAGATTAAAATTAACATTAGATATGCTGTTAATACAGAATCTGTACTGGGTTAAAAAAATCTTACCAAAAATGTCATCTACACCAGCTTGAAGGATATTTATGGTCCTTTTCTTTCAGTTCATTGAATATCTCTAGCCTATAGACAATGTTTTTTAATATAAAGGAGTGCAGATACTAGGGCTGGGCAATATATTGATATTATATCGATATCCTGGTATGAAACCAGATATCATCTTAGATTTGGGATATTATAATATCGTAATATGGCATAAGTGTTGTCTTTTCCTGGTTTTAAAGGCTGCATTACAGTAGTGATGTAATTTTCTGAAGGTACCAGACTGTTCTAGCTGTTCTATTATTTGCCGTTTCCCACTAAGTCATTATATCCACATTATCAGTGCTTATTTATCTAAAACGTCATTGTAAAAATATTTTGTGAAAGCACCAATTGTCAACCCTACAATATCATCGCAATATTGACATTGAGGTATTTGGTCAAGAATATTGTGATATTGGATTTTCTCCATATCGCCCTGCCACAGCGGATGCATTAAAGAAGTAATTACATTTTTATTTGAATCTTCTGACATAGCTTCTTAAGTCTGAACTTTTATTTTAAATGGCAAAAACCCAAACTGGAAATGTTATTTTTGCTAGCAGAACACAACATATCTGTGTTCACCTGATACTGCCTGATTCAATTAGGTTTGAAGTTGTTTTCTTCAAGGTCTCTGGTCGGTCTGATGCCGCCCCGCCTAATGTCCAGTTGTATGGCACCATAGACCAGACAATCTTTTTTCCCCTGTGGCTTTAAGTCTTTTAGTCCAAGAAATCATGCAATTTGGAATACAGTCTGAATTTCCTTTTAAAACATATTTATGGTTTTGTGAGGACAAGACATAAAATATGTATACTAATGATGTTGCAAAGTGAGAAAACATCAGAATGCCAACTCAGGCTCAAGAATCAATAGAGAAAAATTAAAGTGAGTTCTCAAACGCCACTAAGTGTAGCTTTCATGATAGTGGGTACAAAATGGGTCGCCTGTGCATGGTTGACCATATGATATAAAACCGCATCTCTAGCTGACTCTTTGGTGCCTCCAGCTAACTGGCTTGAAAATAAGAACCCAGCATTCGATTCAATATAAATACAACTGACAAAGTGAGTTCTGTATCACTGAACACTGAGGATGCAGAACAGATAAAAGATACACTGAAGACTTGAGCATGTGAGAATGAATGGGGATCATTCACAGCAGGAATGGGCATAATGGGAGTCTATATCCAGTTGAAACAGCAGGACAATTTAATTGCCTGTGCTTGAATTATGATAATTGACAAAAAGGATTCCAACCAAACAAATTTTAACATGAAATATTTTTATTTCAGACATAGCAGCAGTAAAGCACAGGAGGGATTTATGAAAATAATGATGGCTCCATTCTTTTGAGGTGTCCCGGTAGGCCAAGCCAGAAAGCCTGCATGCACAATACCAGTGCCTTAAAATTGGCATTTCTAAATAGATTGCAACCATTATTAATATTATCAGTCCTTCCTGTAGTGTTCCTGATATTCAAAATGTCTGGTTGCACAATTCATACAAGGCTCAATGTAACTGGCACATTCATGAGGAACAGGTGTGAGTAATAATGAAACCAACATTCAACAGTACCCTTTAGTGATATCCACAGGTGGCATGTAGGCTCCTAATTAAACTGATGAAGAGAATTGTGGAGCGTAGGGCTGACGATTCAGCATGAAAATACCTTCTAATGACATCTTTGAGATGGTCATACATTAGTCAAGCCTTCAAGATGAGTTGAACCAAATGAAGTATGGTGGGAGATATAACATCATCACCATGACTGTATCAATTTTGCCAAGCCTACAAAATGCCACTAAACATTATCAGACTTCTACTGTGCTCTTACATCCCACATCCCCGTTCCTACAGCTCATCTAACATTGTTCTTGATGCACTCTGCTTTTTCTGAGCTGTGCAGAACTGTGTTTCTCTTTCTGAATGTTTCCCGCTGCTTGAACAAGAAAAAAAAGCTTTAAATAAATCTAATAATCCAAGAAGTTTGCTGTTAACCACTAAATCCACACATTTGTGCATGTAACATACATTATATCTGTTTAACAGAAAATGCTCCACAGCACTGCTAATAATAATAACTATACAACTGAAATCCCGCTGTGAATTTCTTTACTAATGATAGTTCATACAAACTATAGTCCCACTGGTGAGTACAGTAAGACTGTAGAGTTAAATGATAACCATTACAACCATTACCATTACCTGTCTTCGCACTGAGCAATTTTGATTATGATTGGAGAGATATGGATTACTCCCTGTCTCTGTGTCTTTGCTTCCAAATTGATTTTCATACAACAGACAAATTATGTTGCTAAGCTGTAATAAAGACATCCAAAACATGGTCCCGATGCACAAAGTTATGATTGGATACATTTTGTGGGATAAGAAGAAAAATGTTTTGACAAAACACAGAATAGCGGCCAAATAAATTACTTACTTACTAACAATACTTCAGTGTTTAGGCTTAGGAAACTCAGGGGGAAAACACGTTTGCTGGTAAGTGAAAAGATTTCAGTTATAGGACTAAATGTGAGTTTAGATTTGGACCAATGCAGTGCTGAAGAGATTGTTGTATTGACCCTGACATATGTATTCATAATGTGCAATCTGTTGACTGATTTCTGTCAGTGTTTTTTATTTATAGAAAAAACCTCATTAAATCAAAGCCAATCAGTTATATGCTGCCATAGACTTTTATTGCAAGAAAACAATAGAATTCGACTATGACAGTACTTTAATTCAAATACTGTCCTGCAATGTAGTGGACAAATGTGAATTTTGAAAGATTTTACTTGTGACTTTATTTGTATTTATTCAATTTTTAAAAATGTTACCAAATGCTGACCATTGTAAAAAATGCAGCTAAGAAACAGCATATGATTTTGTGCCTATATCATCCACATCTAAACTAAAGTATTAAGTGTAACTTAATTATGACAATGAATGCAAAACCTATTGTGTTGCAAGTTCTATGGTCTCCTGTTCGAACACATAAAGATAATTCAAAAACAAATGGACAAATTTCCATTTGAAAAAATCTAATTAGGCTGCAGTCTTTCTTGATAAATGAAGGCCAATATATTTAGTTGCATCATCGTGCCCAGGCTGCAAATGGTATTCCTATCGATAACAGCAGGAAGAAGGCTTTGCAAAGGTCATATAAGCCATTAGACAAGACATCCATCCTTTATATATACTTTGAAGAACATTATATGTTGAGTGCTCAGCCTTTACATTACGGAACAAAAACTGACATAGCATTATGTATCCTTAAAAAATATGAAGAATGAAAGATGGAAGAAAATAACCTCCGCTGTTGGTGTAAGTTACTTAAAACCACAAGGAGACCTAACAAGAGTTGTATGTGAGTGCACACAGAGATATTTGAGAGACTGACAGAGGCTCTTCTCACCTGAGGGAGATGTCACTCCAAGCAAATTAAAGAAATCATAGTAAGGTTAATTTCACATTCAGCGCCAATGCTTGCTAAGTCCCGCTGCAGTAAGCAATTTCCCACATTGTGTAGGGGAGCTGTGAGTACACTTCATCAGGGCTGCAATACACAGATAGGGCAGGCACCACTGAATAATCCATTATGGCATAGAGCAGCATTTTCTACATCAATTTATCCTTTTAACTCCTGAAGATGGAGAACAACCCACACTGCTACATTGTGTGCTACTGCCTTCTGGCCCCAACTCAAGGAACTAGGGGTAGAATCGCATGATGTGCAGGGCCTGCCTTAAAAACAGGCTGTTAGTCTGCCTTGATACATAACCCCTACCCTGCTCCCTGGCTGTCAATCTAAGGCTGCTAAAATCCAGGGAGTGGAACTGGGCCAAAGGAGCCATAAGTCATGTCTGATTGCATGTGCTGCCACCTCAGTGACCCGTACAATTACCTCACTGTTACTTTCTGTGCTGACATATTTAGCCAAATGCACTGTCGGCAGGGAAACACAATTTCAGCTGCTGGACATAGCTGGGTTGAGAGATGTATGTGACTCTGTGATTAGAGAAATAGCTTAGGCAATGCAGAGAGTAGCATATGTCATATAGCAAATAAGCATACTGAGTAAAGGGCATAATTTGTGTGAAACTATTGAATCAACGCGTTTTGTTATTTTTGTGCATAAGAATTGATGCATGAAACAATTTGCTGATTACAGTCAAAATATACCAGATGTGAACATCATTGTGAGAGATTTAATTAGTTTTCTTAAAAACGGAATGGCATATTTACTAAATAGGTGGCGGGTAAGAAAAGATATACAGGGTTTTTCCTGGCTCAGAATGGGCCTTTGGGGGGACACATATAAAGTGGGGTGTGTGTGTGTGTGTGTGTGTGTGTGTGGGGGGGGCGTTTTAGGCACCGATTTATGGTGAAAACGTCTTTATTTATGTCAAGGAAAACACAACATTCTGGTGGCAGCAGGTAACTATTCAAAATATAAAATACAATGGAATATAATGTAGTAAGGGGCCTTTCGCTTCCAGGACCTGGGCCTACTATACTTGACACCAAAGTCAATTTTGTTTAAATAATATGAACAGGGCTTGATGGTAACTTTTTTCCCAAGGAGCAAGTTTTGTTACTAAATTGAATTTAGGAGTGACTCGCGTAAACTGCTATTAGGCTACTGTTGTAGCTCATTTGTACAATAACACAATTGTGTTATGAATAAGCCTACAAAATGTTATGAAGTGTAATGTTTTCTATTTTGAAATATCATTATATTGATCCATAAATTATTAGATGTTGAATATACAGTAGTAGTGTAACGGACCACCACGGTTCAGCATGCATGTGAACTGCGGATTAATTGCAGTTTAACTGCCGCTGTTACGAGAACCAGGCGCAGCAGAGTCTCTCTGCAGCGGGACGAAGACGCCTCTGCAGCTTATCAGGGAGTCAATGCCAATAAAGCGGTCCTAACTGTGGTTTTCATGCGTACTGTCATACGGTTTGCATCAGGTGTTAAAACCAGCTGTACCAAAACACGGAACTGGACTAATACTTAACGAGACTACGTGACATTTTTAACCGGTTCTGAAACTGCCTCAATTTAATACTGATGCCATCGGACGGCAATGCAGCCCACCGTGTGGACAGACAGCAGTCGGAGCTCTGCGCCCGTCAGCAGCGGCTTCTAAAGTGTGTTTTACAGTAACAGCAGCCTAGCTGGCGCGCGCAAATGTGACATCATGGAATCGCCGTAACTATTTATACCCGCGCTGGTGGTCGCGACACTAGTTGCCATCTTCTCCTGAACAGAGTTGGCGCTAATGAGGAAAGGCTACCGACGTTGCTCTTTCTACGGACTAGAAGAAGAAGAAGAAAAAGGTAAACAATGGCTGAACTGGCAGCAGCATTGACGTCAATGCTTCGATTTGATTCGATGACCTACTTCGTCGGATCAAGCCTTTCATTCACCATAAAAGAACTCATCTTAACCCAGTAAGTTTACAAGAGAGACTTGCAGTCACTCTGAGAGTCCTGGCATCCGGTTGCCCAGGAGCTCGTTCATGCTGTTTCCGCTTTGTTGCGCGCCGCTGAAAAAAAAAAGAGTGGTGCGCAACCTCTGCTCGCGCGCTATAAATCCGTGCACGCCGGCAAGATCAACGTCATTTTGACGTCACGATGGCGTGCGCCAGCTTGGCTGCGGCTACTGTAAAACACGCATAACTGCGCCGCCAGTCTCCAGGGCATGGTCCCGGTACAGCCTCACTCTGCAAACGGAGATCCCATTAGCGCTAGCTTCACAGCAGAGTATTCAGATCCAGTCAAAACAATGAAGCTTCTCTGGCTTATCAGTGCCAGCCATTCAATTTGGAGGATTTAAGTGAATAAATATGAATACATTTTACCCTAGCATTAAATTGGAACATACTGTAGTGTGTAAGAACTAAGCAAAACGTTGACTCCATACCACAGCTCAACTGTGCTTATTGTTTAATTAACTGTCTTGGCCGCCACAGTGCGTGGAATTGAATCAATCTGTCGAGCTTGGCCAAAGCCTGAATACTTAACACACTGCAATAAGTACGTGAAGTTATATTTAACCATATTCCACTTATGTATTCAGAATAACTGGCTCTTACAAGATTTGATGAATTGCAACACGAATGGAACAAAATGGAGCAAAAACAAATGGAGCTATATCTGTCTAGACATCTTGCATCATTGCATATCTACAAGGTCAGTATTATAGGGATCCAATTCAGAGGACTATCATAGAGTAAAAGTAAACACTATCAATAACCTTTTACCACGTACTTTGTTGGCTGTGGTCATTTAAAAAAAGAAAATCCAGGAACAGTGCACAGAAAAGTACAACTAAAACCTAAAACATGTAATTATAATAAAACCCAGTGATTAGCAGATGACCTACTCTACCTGCTGAGCCACAGCCAAGATTAATCACTAGACAATCAAAAATAGTTTATTTATTTTAATTTAGAGGAACCTCCTTCAAAATGGGGTGGGTGTTAAAAAGTTAAAAAAAAGTGGTTGCTTGGAAGGAAATCTACTATGGCTGCCAGCTGCCATTAAATATGTGTAGAATGGCTGTAATTAAATATCACGTTTTAGTTTAAAAAATGTCTATTATTCATCATGTTACTAACACTCAAACAAAAAAAGCATGTGCCCATTGAGCACATCTTTAGTTCGTTAATACTTAGCTCAACAGCTGAATGGGGAAGTGTTAGACATGGCTTCTGTTGTTGATATCTGCGCCTAACTCTTTATCTTTCAGCTCCCATCGTGTTTAAAGGATGCTCAAGTGTCAGCCCTTGAACTGTGTATCAATTCATTGCAAACTACGAGAAAAGGAAGCCGGTGCTAAATGAGAGATCCCTGGTGAAGAGACCGCCAGTAACTTACTTAGCATCTCTTAAAGACCTGCCAAATTCCAGTGCGACATGGCAGGCACAACTCAAGGTGTGTAGGAGTGATATAAAGTCAAGTTTGAATAATTCATTGCACCGCTCACATTGAAGCCGACTGAGCTACTGTACTTATGCCCTTGCTGTTGCCACTTAGTTCAGGACCAATCAAGTTCTGTTGGATCCAGCTTTGAGTAAGCTACAGTACATACAGTGGGGCAAAAAAGTATTTAGTCAGCCACCAATTGTGCAAGTTCTCTCACTTAAAAAGATGAGAGAGGCCTGTAATTTTTATCATAGGTACACTTCAACTATGACAGACAAGATGAGAAAAAAAATCCAGAAAATCACACTGTAGGATTTTTTTTTTTGAATTTATTTGCAAATTATGGTGGAAAATAAGTATTTGGTCACCTACAAACAAGCAAGATTTCTGGCTCTCACAGACCTGTAACTTCTTCTTTAAGAGGCTCCTCTGTCCTCCACTTGTTACCTGTATTAATGGCACCTGTTTGAACTTGTTATCAGCATAAAAGACACCTGTCCACAACCTCAAACAGTCACACTCCAAACTCCACTATGGCCAAGACCAAAGAGCTGTCAAAGGACACCAGAAACAAAATTGTAGACCTGCACCAGGCTTGGAAGACTGAATCTGCAATAGGTAAGCAGCTTGGTGTGAAGAAATCAACTGTGGGAACAATTATAAGAAAATGGAAGACATACAAGACCACTAATAATCTCCCTCGATCCGGGGCTCCACGCAAGATCTCACCCCGTGGGGTCAAAATGATCACAAGAGCGGTGAGCAAAAATCCCAGAACCACACGGGGGGACCTAGTGAATGACCTGCAGAAAGCTGGGACCAAAGTAACAAAGGCTACCATTAGTAACACACTACGCCGCCAGGGACTCAAATCCTGCAGTGCCAGACATGTCCCCCTGCTTAAGCCAGTACATGTCCAGGCCCGTCTGGAGTTTGCTAGAGAGCATTTGGACGATCCAGAAGAGGATTGGGAGAATGTCATATGGTCAGATGAAACCAAAATAGAACTTTTTGGTAAAAACTCAACTCATTGTGTTTGGAGGGGAAAGAATGCTGAGTTGCATCCAAAGAACACCATACCTACTGTGAAGCATGGGGGGTGGAAACATCATGCTTTGGGGCTGTTTTTTCTGCAAAGGGACCAGGATGACTGATCCGTGTAAAGGAAAGAATGAATGGGGTCATGTATCATGAGATTTTTGAGTGAAAAACCTCCTTCCATCAGCAAGGGCATTGAAGATGAAATGTGGCTGGGTCTTTCAGCATGACAATGATCCCAAACACACCGCCCGGGCAACGAAGTAGTGGCTTCGTAAGAAACATTTCAAGGTCCTGGAGTGGCCTAGCCAGTCTCCAGATCTCAACCCCATAGAAAATCTTTGGAGGGAGTTGAAAGTCGGTGTTGCCCAGCGACAGCCCCAAAACATCACTGCTCTAGAGGAGATCTGCATGGAGGAATGGGCCAAAATACCAGCAACAGTGTGTGAAAACCTTGTGAAGACTTACAGAAAATGTTTGACCTCTGTCATTGCCAACAAAGGGTATATAACAAAGTATTGAGATGAACTTTTGTTATTGACCAAATACTTATTTTCCACCATAATTTGCAAATAAATTCATAAAAAATCCTACAATGTGATTTTCTGGATTTGTTTTTCTCATTTTGTCTCTCATAGTTGAAGTGTACCTATGTTGAAAATTACAGGCCTCTCTCATATTTTTAAGTGGGAGAACTTGCACAATTGGTGGCTGACTAAATACTTTTTTGTCCCACTGTATATCGTAGTGAGTTGTCAGTGTAGAGGATGCTGCTGTCTGTTTCGTGGGGGGATGTTTTGGGGAAGTATGTAGTTCAGATATATGTACAGTAGTTGCTTGGAAACAGAGAGAGAAAAATGTCCCCCAGCTGAGTCCTTTCCCAGGAAACAATCAAATGTGTATTCTAGTATTCTAGTCAGCCTTTTTTAAAGGTCACACTTCTATCCCATGGATTGAAATCTCAATTGAAAAAGCTTATCAAAGCAATTTTACCTAGCCATCCATCCAGCCATCCACCCAACCAAACTGGCCTGAAACAGACTATGTTAAAGGCTATTTCACCCCCCTCCCTATGACCTATGAAAGAGTGGTGAGGAAGCACAGTGCAGTACGCCATACGTAAGCAATACCCTGAAAGGCTGACATGTCACCCAAGCTATTGGGTGAGGTTTAGGAGTAAAGTAAGTAGCGATGTCAAGAGCTAAATTAATAATGACAGAGTAGCTACTGGGATTATTACTGTACATCTTCTAATTGTATTTCTCCTTTAAATTTAGTTTTGATTTAACCATACAAGTTGTTTGAGATGATCAACATCCTGGGGCAGGAGCAGCAGGGTCCGAAATGATTGCATTGATAAACACACAAACTTGGCAGCTTCCCATTAATTCTTTTCAAATGGTGACTGAGCTGCAGTACTGGAACAGTCGAGGTTAGGATCCTAAGCTCAAGGGCACATCAAGAGAGGTTAATAAGGGTAGGGAGAGCATTAAATATTTGCTTTGCACCCTTATCAGCACCCTTATCATACAGCAATCACCCCAAACTCCTGAGGACTTTAATGTCAAGCACAATTTTTACACGGGTAATTAAACTGTTTCACAAAACAGCGATGATTCTTTAAGCACATTAAGCTCCAGACATATGCCGACACCATCCCTTCTCCTAGTAGCACGTCAACAAAGATGATCTGTGTGTTACAAGTACTTGCTTCAGTTTGCATCCCTCTAATTGAAGACTACGCATTGACTTTATATGCACAGATACTGAACCAAACTATTGTCTCAATAAACAGTTTATGGCCACACTTCACTGGATGCACAAATTTTATTATTAGCTGGCAGTTTGCTGGTTGGCAGGAATGCGAGAGATGGAAAAAAATGACACACAAAACAGGCCGAGTGGGAATAGGAACTTGACAGTCAGTCAGGGCAATTTATCATCCTGTCAAACTTCACTGACTGCTGCAGCAGAACCACCTACAGTGCAAAATAATCCCCAACCCCACCCCAAAATGGGTGGGGAGTGTTGAAGAGAGTAAGGCCGGCATATAAAACATGCCATGTAGACATGTTTGTCACTTTATAGCCATTTCACCTGCTTGGCCTCACGTCAATGAAAGCAATTGCTCCAACCAAATATAAAAAATAACGTAACGATACTATCAGGTATAGTATTTGCATGGCTGTGATACAAAACTCATGGTTTGATACACTCACAAAAGGTTTGACTGAAAATAAACTATAAAAGTTTAAAATGTGTTACTCTATTCTTTTCTTTTTCTTTTCGTTTTTCTTATATATTGTGTTGCAAATGCAAATAATGCTACTTTAAATAAATAACTGAATCCCTTTTTTATAAGTAGATCTTTCTATAAATCTACTGAGAGAGTTCAACACACCACTCACGTCACCTTATTGACAACAGAGGCAGCATTTCAAATAAAATATCAGCAAATAGATAAAACACAAAGGGTCTGTTTTCTGGTTCCCTGGGAATTCCTGTGGCGTTCGTAGGGCTGGGTATTGCTCCAAAAATGTCGATACCGGTACCAATGCCAATTTTTGATACCGGTTCCTGAACGATACTTTTTCCGATACCAATTTTATAAAATCCATTTTAACAAAAAGAAATTAAAACATAAAGGCACAAATCCTTTATTTATTTTTCAGCTCCTACTACATGAGCCCAGTCTCTGTGCGTAATATAGAATTTTTCCTGCATGCCTCTACGATGTATAACGTTAGACAGCCAATAACAAACATTATGAGATCTTGGTAGAAGCACGCTGCATGCTTATTGGCTCACTGACGCTGATGAGATTTACTGCTTACTCCTATTGAAATTTGGTATTGAATGAAGAGGTAAATTGCAGATATTGGCAAAGTTTCAGTTTAAGTTAATCTCCAAACAACTGTACTAGAGAAAATTAAAAACAAAAGTATAAACTTGTTTGGACCAACAGTCAACTTTACAGCCACAAACGCCAATTTTCAAAGCAAATGTGATGAATAGATGAACTGTTTTAGCATTGATATATCATTATAGAAATTACATCATAATCCATTCCGCCAAACTTCCCCATCTCAAGTGTAGTTGGATTTGATAACTTTCTTAAGAAGACTGGAGTTATGACTATATTTACTGCAGCCTGTTGGCATTTATTTTTTAAATCCTTGCATTTTTGTTTTATTGTGTGTGTGTGTGTGTGTGTGTGTGTGTGTGTGTGTGTGTGTGTGTGTGTGTTGTTGTTGTGTTAATGGTATAGCTCAAGTAGTTCAGTTGTTGGTTGCAGGTCTGCTTTTATCTGATGGGACATTCATAGGTGAGATGAATATTTCCATATGATGTGGCTGCACATTCAGGTTGCCTGTGCACAGGTCGGAGCTGACTGTTCTGCGTAGCCAACAGATTTAATGTAATTCCATCGATAGGTAATTAGCCTATTACAACCTTTCAGTTGTACCAATATATATAACCGACTCAAAGATCCCATGGCAAATGGCTTCCTTTCTAATGTGCTGGAAGACAGTCTGTGATTACATTTAGTCCCGAGCCCTTTCATTTGACCAGCATATAATTTCTTCCCTGACATACTTCATAGTGTGGACACTTCAAAGTAGAATGAGTGACTGCCACTCGGACTCTGAGGAAGGCTCTTTTGATCATCTTCTGAAAACTCCCCGAACGCAATCAGGGCTAGCTCACCAGAGAGGAGGGTTTGACATCCATAAGATAAATGCAGTCATGCTATAAGTTATCAGATAAGCACAGCATGCTCCCATTAACCCTTTGGGGTCGAGAGCTTTCCCGGCGGAGCTCAGCAGGATTAGAATAATTTTTTTTATGTATTTAGATTAAAAGCATCACAAGTTTTTATCATACAAGCATACCAAAAATATTGACAGAAACCTTGTAATTTACACCTTCCAATGTGTTCACTGCCAAATAATATGTGATTTTTTTTTTTTAAATAACGTGAATTCGATAAAACATAAAACCTTTTACATCACTCAGTCACAGCAGGTAACATTCCACAGCTACAGCGCAAACCCAACCACCCGTTTTTGCATCTCTATTCACATGCCGATTCGTTTCGGTAAGTGACAGTAAGTCACACTGGAAAACGCCCACGGTAAACCAGACAAAATGCCAGGTGCAAACATAATTCATTTGGAGACAAGCTTTGCATCTTGGAAGATAGACGGCATTATGAATGGGGATGTCCGCACTCCACACACAGCAGAGCAGAGTTATAGTCTGTTACAACATGTAGCACATGAGAAGATAAGCAACGGCCCCTGATGTAGATGACATCTAACGTTACGCTTGTTACTGTAAGTGCAATAAAAACGTCTTAACGTTCCAACAAAATTAAACCTGTTTGATATTATCGTAAGTTTTAAGCCTTGGTAGTGAATTTAAATCATGTGAACATTACTAAAAACCAATGGGTGTGCTCCCTCCAGCACCAAACAGGAAGCAGCAAATGGCTAGAGCTAGTGTTGTTTATGGTTGCTATGGCGCCGTGCTAAGCTAAACGCTAAAGTTGCAGATTTTCAACACTTCTGAAGCGGGTCATCCAACAGGAGTTTTAGCGGCGGATAAACACAGACCTCCGGGTACTGGAGCCGTTCATCTGCATGTACGGCAGAACAGAAAATAGGCAAACTTTCCCTTAAGTTACCAGCTAACCCTAGCAGTAGATAGCTAGCTTGGTTACATTTTTTCAGTATTTTGATGACAGGAATAGGATTTATTTTATTGACAATATGTCCAGCCCTGGGCACTGATCTTTCTGAAAATGTGTCCCTCTGAACAATGAAGTTGAATAGCCCTGCTGTAAGCTTTGTGCAGTGCATTTACCTGGGCTTAATTTACAGCTTTTTAAACTTAAACTTAAACTTTTTGCATATCAGTGTAAAGAGCCATTACCCCTCCCACTGCCAACTCTTGGTCACAAAACAACAGACTTCTTGTTCATTTACCAGTTATTTAAAAAAATAAATAATCATGAAATCAATCATGAAATACATTGTACTTAGATATTATACAATAATAATATACAAAAAAGTCATGCTACTTTAAAAATACTGCTTGCATCATTTCAAATTGACAACAATATTGCATATAAAGCATTCCAAAATCATCTGTGAGTCTGTAATTCCCTCAGACCCCAGAGGGATAATATGACAATGACAGAGTACTAGAAGTAGCTGGCTGAGGGCTTTGCACCAACAGTTAAATGTTTTGGAATGAGTTTTCGAAGGGAGGATTTCAGTTTCAAAGCACTTAATGTGTGATTTGACTAGGAAACACCAAAATAAATTTTAATGATAAAACTAATAAAAAATCTTTGTTAATGCACCTTAAATGGTACTTTACCAACTGCCAAAGCAAATCGGAGGCCCCCCTGCAGTGATGAGTGCTCCAATTTCTTTTACTAGAAATCCTCAATACACATCAGCATATTTGATTCTGTAGCGGAATGTGCTTTGGTAACACATTAAGTACTGCCTTGAGCGAGAAACAAAATCCATGGCTTGGTCTATTTTGTGGTGTGTTTGAAGAGTGTCATTTAAAAAATAGAAGTGTATAAGTATAAGTGAGAAGTAGAAACATTTTAGGATGTTTCATTTTTGAATACTAATTAGGGATGCACCGATTGTGAAACTTCGGGCTGATACAGATGTTTAAAATATTATTTTGACCCATACTGATGTTTTATTGTTTTTGTTGTTTCCCCTTTTGTGACAGGGAAATGAAGAAATCTTCATTATAAAAAAATAATTAAAGTGTTTTAGAGTAATTTATCACTTCATTACACTATCTTCAATTTTGCACACATTCAATCATTCAAATTCATGAAACATCCTTTAATATATCCTTCTTTCAAATGAAAAATAACTGCTTTAGCCTGCTATACAACTAATGTTACCAACTCAATGACTATAATCTTTCAGTAATTAGGCTACATAGCCCAACAAAAACATTTTGTGAAACAAATTAAGTGTAAAAAAGCCATTACAAAAGCAATAACATAATAATACTGTCCTTGGAGTGTAAAACTGCTTAAATCAAGTTAATGTAAAACTGTTGTCAATCCACTGTGCCATGAGGATAAGCATTCTCACATGAGCCAGTACCTTATGAATGTGCGTGGCCATGACGTTGTAGATTTCGGGGAGACAGACCTTAGCAAAATGACAACGACTGGGCTGTGTCTAGGCTTGGAAACGGCTGGTCATTTAATGCGATGAACTCCATCACCTTGTTAGTTATCCCTTTAGCTTTGGCGCTGTTTGTTCATTTCTCTTACTGTAAACAAACCACTAGTGCACATGCCAACCTTTGACCTTTTACTGTACGTTATGCCAGCGTTAGTCAGCGTTAGTCTAGTTAGTGGACTGAATCAGCAGCGGCAGTAACAGCATATGCTAGCGGACTGTTGTCCGAGTCGGCCTCTGCCATTGGTGAATGCCATCTTTTTTGCAGATAGGCCAATGGCAGGCAACAAGGCAAATATTGTCCATTACCTACGTTCTGCCGATAAGTCGGTGCATCCCAATAGTTATAAAGCATATGGATACATTTTCCAGGATATATGGTCTGAGGCAGAATGTGGTTGCATTTGCCAGACACCCCTAATTATATGTGATGGACCAGTCTGTGGATGAATCTGAACTCAGGGTAAAGTATATCAGTATGATCGGAATGTAGGAATGTAAACAAGTAATTCTTTCTTACTATCGCATCTCTCCAGCTGTTTAGAGCTAAGGCGAGTCTGTTGGTCAGTGGGTGGAAACTATTTTACAACTGATTCACAGAAAAACAATGAATTAGGCATTGCTTCTTCCCTTAAATACACAGCGCTCAATGGCAATGTCACTACAGGAGCTCAATATGTACTCAGATCTCACTGTCTCCATGATAATGTATGTTTACTTGACTATATTATTACATCCATTCCTCTTCCCTTCTTCTGTCATGAATCCATCCAACCTCATCCATTTCTTGCTCCATCCCTTCCTCCTTCCATCGCTTCATCTGCAACATACCTACCAGTCCTCTCTCGTCCTCAGTCACTCACCTATTGATCCTGTCCATGCTTCCTCATTTCCTCTCAATTCATCCATCCATACGTCCATCCATCCATTTATCCACCCACCTATTCATTAGCATAGGTATGTGTGAGAGGTGAAGTGAACTCACCTAATGGGGTTATATGTCTCCAGGAAATGCTTGGTTCGGGTTTCCCACTGGCTGTGCAGATGAGCGACACATTGCTGCCCTCGTTTACCGTGATGTCAGAAGAAATGTCATATATCTTGGGAGGAACTAGAAAAAAGAATAAAAAATACAAATTACCATTTCAAATCTGCAACCTCTGGCTCATTCACCAACATCATCTATATGTATTATCACATTACAGTGAATGTATGGTGGATATCTTAACAATGAGATTTGGCCTTTGTTACAGTTTTAAACAAGGAGATAAAGTACATATACAGTACATGCTATACTTGATCCCTCACTTCAGGTAAAATCCCACAAGGTAACTTATATTCAGACTGCATGATTCAGTTAGACATTTCCATCTAGTTAAATGTTCTCTGTAGGATGATTTGATTTCCCCCTTGTCAAACACATAATAATAGGCAATTCTAGCAACTTAGAAGGCATACTGTTATGGCATGGATACTAAAAAACTAAAGAAAGGTGTTTTAAAGGATACCAATTATACTTTTCTGTATTTTCTGTCATATCTATATTGTTACGATGTCAGATGTTCATATTAAAAGTGGCCAAAGCTTCATATAATGAGGTAAACGTATGCCTGTGAGCCAAAACCTCAGATTTCACACTGTTCTGAACGCTCTAGTTTCAAAAAATGTTTAAAACGCTCGGCTCAATATGACGTCATGCCGAGCTGGTTTTCTATATATTGTCATCTGCTCCAGGCATGCTTATGCAGTGTTCACATTACATTACATTACATACACCTGCTGCATGAAGCTCCATGCTAAGGGAAAGAAACCTGTAATCTTGGTTGCAGATGTTATTTTTTCCCCAATTTCCAGATTACATTCCAGCTGGAACATGTCCCTATGTGTAGTTTTTGGTTCAGAAGCCTTTATCTGTGATTTTTGATGGTAGAAATTGCTGCTATACTCTGTTACAGTCCACTGCTTACTTCATATAGCTACATGCTAATGCCAGAGAAACCTGTAATCTTGGCTGCCAATGTTGTTAATTCCTCCCCAATTTCAGATCACATTCCTGCTGGAACATGTCCGGTTTTGTGTAGTACCTGGTTAAGAAGCCTTAGTCGGGGATTTTTCATGGTATAAAGTCCTGCTATATAATCGGACTGTACAGAGATAGCGAAGCAGAGCAGGCACAGATGTGGAGAGTCTGCATACTCGGAAACGCTGACCAATCAGAGCAGACTGGGCTTTTTGGGGACGGTGGCATAGGGCTTCACACCTACCTCATTTGGTCCGGA
Source organism: Sander vitreus (assembly GCF_031162955.1). Classification (NCBI taxonomy): domain Eukaryota; kingdom Metazoa; phylum Chordata; class Actinopteri; order Perciformes; family Percidae; genus Sander; species Sander vitreus. The sequence goes on from NC_135863.1 coordinate 14,656,368, forward strand.
CTTTCGGACTTTTCAGTTTGATCTGAACCAAAATTACAGGTGTGAAACCTCCCCCAGACCACGGTAAGGATCAAAAGACCAAATATTGGTCCGATAAAGAGGTGGTCTCGGTCCGGACCAAACTTAACCATTTTGGTTCAGTTTGTTTATAGTGTGAAAGCATTTCTTGGATGGTTCGGACTTTCAGACCAAATACAAGAAGCTCTGGCAGGTTCTCCTCGTGTTACAAGACCGGGAAAGCTCCTTAAGGAATAGCTCGGTGCTTAGTGTGTAGGCTACATGAGAGAATGTGTGACGGTGAATGCGCTCAGAGCAGACAGCTGTCGGCTATCAGAGCAGAGAATACATCAGCAGTTTATTTGTTAAGTGGTAGTAAATGTACAGTGTAGGTTTCCCTTTGTCTCTGAATAAATGCTCCAGAAAGAAAGTTCCCGTGTCTTGCTTCTCAACATCAGAACAAAACAAAAAGAGCCGCGGCAGTAGGGGAGAGCAGCAGTCAGTTGAAAAAAACTCCAACACAGAGAGAGGATACGAGAGGATGGGGAAGCCCGTCTACAAACCAAACGATTGTAAGTATCTGGAGACGCAGCTCACGTATGTGATGACGGCAGGAAGTAGTTTTGTCACATATAGATCTTTGGTGCGCTTGCATAACTGCAGTGTGAAACCAAAACTTACCGGATCAAATGTATACAATGTAACAAAAACATGAACCTTGGTTCGGACTTTCAGGTGTGAAAACGCCCTAGTGAGACAGGTGCTTCCACAGAGGGTCTCAGATGTTTTAGATGTTTCTCATGTTACTATAGTTTTCTCACAAGGAACAAACACTTAACTTGAGATATGTCTTGATAATATGAGGAAAAATAGAGTATTTTGGAAAGAAGCGGGATTCTATTGGTTGCTAACATGTTAGCTAACACAGCTTGCCAGCAAATGTTAGTGTAACACATGCCAACACACACGTTACATTAAAAACACAGTTTGAGTTCTAATTAATTTTGTTAGTAATTTAACTTTTATGTGGTAGCTGTAACGTGTACATATTTGTCATATTTTTGTATTTTTATACTGTTTTCATATTTAATAAGTTACTAGGTTATGGTATCCAAGGTAACATTCCAGCTATAAAACGTCCATCCCTGGGGGAACAAGTCAGAACGGGCTTGTATGCCTCAGGTGAGTGTGTACTGTAATATAAGTTGATGAAACCTGTAAATATTAATGTATAGTTTTAATGAGACAGTACATTCAGAGTAATTATCTATGTGTAAATATCCATCTTTGTAAATAGTATCGTTGTGTGAAGTGTGAATTAATTTGTAACGTTAAAAGTAGCCTATTTTATCCTGTACCGTTGATCAATTGTCAGTTAGTAGTTGTTTCGTAGTTATTTTTAATAGTTGTTGAGCTTGGCCACAGAAATCATTATTGTAAGTTTCCTTTGATTATTACTTTATTTTATATTGAGTAGTTTTACTGAGACCGGGCTTGTATCCCTCAGATCCCGAAGGCTTGTTAGCAATAAACGATCAACGACATCGGAGCTGTCTGTGGTTTTTCCGTTGGGGTCCAACTGTCAGCTGTTCTACAAGTCTACAACCATCACACAACACAATGCAGAGACTACCATCAGCGCCAATCATAGTGTTAACGGGGACATTATTAACTGTACACAAATGAAGAGAAGTGAACACCCGTTACATTAGCCAGGCAGTAAAGCCACTTGTGTTCAGTTGTCTGTTTCCTTACAGTAAATGATAAAGTCACCTTTCTTTTAAAACAATGAGATCATGGGCATGATTCACTTGTGTTTATTTAGATTTTTTAGGCACAGTTAAATATACCATTAACAGTGATTAAGCTATTGACCGTAACTATGTTAAATATTTCCTGAAAGAGCTTGGCAGTCAGTTAGTTCCACTCCCAAAGGCTTCAAATGGCTCAATCGTTTCTCAAACAGCTATTCACCAGAACAAAGCTAGACCTTTTTGAATCACTCAACAAAAAAATGAGACGTGGGCAGTGATTCATAGGTCTGGAACCAGGCTACACTTTCAGGGGGTTGAAAGCTGTGTATCATAAAGTCCCTAAAAAGCATTATTTCAAAAAAGAAAAGTGTAGTTATTCTTTTTTATTGAGAGCAGCTCATCAACAGTCCCTGCTGGACATTACTTACAACCATAACTGTCAAGTTTCTAGGCACCTAAATCCTCTTGGAGCTTTGATGTTAAAAGCTTTGGTATTAAAGCTGCTCAAAACACACGCAGACACACATGGCACACTCAAAGACATTCAAACATATTCAACTGAGCACACATGCAGACAAGTGGGCGCACGTACACATATACAGGCTTATAAGACTGAGACTGAGACTATTTTAATCTGCAAGATTTGAATCTCTGAGGGAGCTTTTCCGCAGTGGACTGTGCTATACAGTAATGGCTTCTCAGTCGTCTGGGGCTTCAAACTATTCGACCCTCTGATCCCTCCTGATGCCTGCTAAAAAACTAACAAAAGAAAAGTTGATTCAACAATTTCCAGAGTTCCTCTTTAGAGCTACCAACACTTTTTGGAGTCACATGCTCTCTTTTGTCATTGACCTCTCTACCGTTCAGCTGCAGCCACCGTCCTCTTCACTCTATTGTGAGCAACAATACAGTGGATGTGGCTAAGAACATACAGTATGAATAATGACAATATCCACCATATGTTTTACATTGATTTAGATTTACCTTACGGCTCTTGTCTTCCCTCCACAAATATTGTACAATGGAGTAAAAGAAAAGTAAAAAATAAATAAATAAAAACTTTTTTACTGTACTGAAAATAATGATTTGTGGTCTAGACCCACTACTGCACCGATATTCATCAACATTAAGTCCGTAAACACTGTGCCATAATCTGAATGCACCGACGTGTATTGTGTATTTTACTTGTATATTAAGAGCAAATAGCCTACAGTCAAATACAAGATGGTGCATCATTAAAAGCATCAACACTCATATACTGGCAGCTCTATGGAGCAAGGAGAAAAACATCTATGATTCACAAATGGTACCACACCAGCCTGTATTGACCCAGCCAGACACAGGCATAGCCCTCAATGATATGAGGGACTGCCCTGGAAAACATTCTCATCACTGGTGTTTTCTGTTTTTGCGGGGGATAGGCGTCATTTTTGATCAACAGATCTGGATCTAAATGAGATGAAAGTGGCGAACCTTCTGTGGGAGAGGACCGGAGGCAATGTTGAATCTAGGTTATTGCTTGTCAGACTCCTGTGTTTACTTGCTGTAGGAGCCCACTGTTGACACATCTCCTCAGTGTCTGATAGCACAAAATTGAAAATGTTGGGGTTGTCTACTGATCCTATCTCTCCCTGGCAGGGACTGAGAGGTTTTCAGAGGTTCAAATGAAGTGCCCTCAGTTTTTTTAGCTCAGAGCTACTGTAGCTCAGTTGCTTTACTGTATAACACTGTTTGCTCCAGCACAGAATAACAAAAAAGTCCTGGAAACAGAATAAAAGATCAATGAGAAATCCGTCAAACTTTAAACAAATGGGAATGACTTTGAAGAAAAGAACAGTCATTTATTCACCAGACAATAAACCATGCTTTTGTTTCATGTCTTTAAAAACTATTGTAGTTAGACACCATCAAACAGTTCAGACTTGCGGCAAACAAAACTGCTTCAGGTAAGAAGTAAGACAACGGATGTGTCTGGATATTTACTTTCTTTATTTGAGTCGCCACAAACATATTTCTAAGTCTGAATTATGTCAAGTTTAGGAAATTCCAAAGATATATAAAAAAAATAATTGCATGTTAACTACTTTTTGCTAAAATTACCCCAATACAAGCTCATTTAGTCAGGTATGGCACAAAATGCTGATGATTCACAAGTGTCCTAAATCTGAAATTACTGCTCACTGTTCAATACGAAGCATTTATTATAATGATGGGGAATAGTGAATGAGTGATAGAGCGACTTCGGACACAGCTAATGCATTTAAAATGTGATTATGCCATCTGTTGTCCCTTATTTAAAAAAACAGCATCCTAAACAAGATCTTATATAAGTGAGAGTCTTGTTGCTAGGTTACAGTGCTGAGGCATTGCAAGCATTGTTGCTAAGAGGCAATAGGATGGACACTTGATATTGAGGGCAGATGGGGGCTTCCATTTGGCAAATAGAAACTTAAATCTATTTGAAATTCTACACCCACTAATGAGGAAATCAAGTTACCAAGTAGCTGCAGAAGTTAAAGTGTTCAGTTTATGTCTACCTTTTGGTTAATGGTGCTCTTAATGGTTAAATGTATTAGTGGGTAATTTCCGACTGAATTATAATTGTTGATGTCACACTTTAATTATTCTCATGAATGTATGAGTGGTGGTGTGAATAGCATTGTTCAGTTCAATTTACATACTATCAAAAATGGCAATGTTAAAAGCCAACACAGCAGAAAGTGAGGACTATGACATTGAATGGAGTTTAAGGTAGCTCCACCATTACCTTACTTGACAGCATTAAAGCTATTTCAAACCATGATGCAGAAACTCAGTGCAAAAATGTGAAACATTTGCATACAGAATTACAGCATTCAACCTTTGGTCACACCGGCTCGGATGATTTTCTGCTTTTTTTGTGTTGCATTTCACACCAAAATAGAGAAAATGCACCTGGACTGGATGAAAGGAACAGAGTCTACAGGTAGCGTCGGCAATGACAATGTTCCTCTTTGAGCTGAAAAGATACCATGGATTCTTTGGCATGCTGAATGTCAGTGCAGTTCCTCAGAAAGCAGCATAGTAATACATTGACCTAATCAGTGTTTGGCAGTGTGCTTTAAGTGCATATTTTCAATTTTGTATTTAAATTATTAGCATATTATAGTACGTATAACACAGTGGAAGTGGGATAAGTACTAAAAAATCACACTGGCCCTCATTTATGAAACTTGTATGCAAGTTTTCAAGTCAGTGTGGACTTGCGATGCAGCATATCATCAGTTTACCAGGAGAAGGAGAAGTCATCAGTTGATCACTTATCAGCAATGGCAGATCTGGCTCTTATAGAGGACCTCTATGCGCCTGTACAACAGTGCACATGTACACGCACGGGCCACGGTGGAGCGCTCTATCGGAGTGATTAAGGGCAGATGGCTCTGTCTTGCAGCAGGGGGGGATCCTTCTATACATGGCAGAAGCCTGTGGGGTTCTGCACAACATCGCGCAGGAAAACAGGGTGCCATAAATGTAGTGATGGAGCCAGATGACCCGATGCCCAGAGAACAGTGTCCAGCACAGCCCCAACTGGGGGCTATACGAAGGAGACAGGATATTATTCCTCGCTTTGAAAGGTATAGTGTTATGTTTGGCAATGATACTCAATACAGAAAACATGACGATGCACAACAGTTTTATATATTCTTCAGGTTTTCGTTTCTCTTTTAAAGTGTCGTTAATTGCCACAAGTGAACGATGAAAAAAACACTGCATAAACTCCGCTACTGTGTGTTTATTTAAATATAGGTACACCTACATGTAGGCCTAAGAGATTGCAATATAAGCCTGTAAATTACTATTAGGACTATAGTATACGTCAAGGATGTACAAATTAAATAAACTTCAGCTGGAGTCTGATTTACCACGGCAACACTGTTGACAGCATCAGTGATCTCTTTCCATTCCGCATTCTTTCTACAACCTTTAATACCAGTTTTCAGGCTGCCAAATAGTACACACGTTAGTGCAAATGAACCTGAGATATCAGGGTTTCAATCTTCACCTCTGTAAAGTGCTGCTTCTGAGATTACGTCTCGCCATGTTGTAAATTGTAGGGGCGAGGCCTCAAAACCAAGAATATATTTGGGGCGTGAAATTTAAATTACGATAGTTTCCAGCCGCTGCATTTATCAATGCACGACCATTCTTACGCTCTGATTGGTGTGATACGAACGTTTCATGAATCACACGTGAAGCCTGTCGTAAAAGGATTTCTGCGCTCATATCTGTGCTGGTTTCTACGTTGATAAATGAGGGCCAATACGTTTCTGCTACGTGTTTGAGGCGATCATCTTTTACCCCCAACGTAAAAGGATATTGCAGTAAAAAGCACTGCAATGTTGTTACACTGACACCTAGTTGAGCTAAGGTCCCAAAGCTAGAAATAAGTATCAATGTTCTAAAAATCGAACATCTTATTATGAGAGTACTTTATACAAAAACTTTCTTAAAGGAATAGTTCCACATCTTGAGAAATATATTTATTCACTTTCTGGCGGAGATTTAGATGAGAAGATCAATACTAGCTAGCCTGGTGTTGTCCAACAGTTAAAAATAGGGCTAAAACGATTCCTCGAGTAATTCAAATAATTCCATAACTAAAAATAATTTTGCCTCAAAGCTTCGTTTAATCAGTGTAATTATCATTTTACCATGCTGATGCTGCTGTGGACACATGGCGTGAAGTTTGACAGTGCAGATTACAAAATAGAGGAAGAGAGCGATAATAGTGAGGGGCTAAGAGAAGAGACAGGCTCTCTCACTCTCGCCCCTTCACGGAGAAACAGCTGATCAACGATCTACTAGCATTAAGTGTAAACAGAGCTGTGTAACATTGTTATCAATTATACAGTATAAATGGAAATTGGTTAGGTATAACTAATATATACATATAGGCCTATATATACAGATCACTTTCAGGTTGAAACTTGTAGTTCTGAAAGTTAAGTTGCACAACTTAAAGGCAATGTTTATGTATTATTATGTATAGTATGCCTTAGTTTGAGGTTGTTATTGCATTTCATAAAATGTTTTCTTTAAAAAACAGAATGTAACATGGCACTTAAATTCACTGAATAGGTTTAGTTTTTTGACAGATAATGCAATTCAAGCAATACAAATGTAGCTTTTTCCAAAAAGAAAACCCCTCTATTGCATTTTTTTTATTGTTCTTCAATATATGTATTTCTTATTCAATTACTCGATTAATCGATGGAATAAACTTGATTACTAAAATAATCGATAGCTGAAGCCCTAGTTACAAAATCTCGACAGTCGTGACTGTTCTGCCCCTTGAACAACAGAGCATTATAACTCATGCCTCAATACCTACACACACAGCACGTTGTTTTCTTTAGGTGCTAATTCAGTAACGATGCTATGATTGTCATGTTTCCCCATTCCTCTCTAATTTCCTCTTCTCCAGCCCAGCGGGAGGTGCTGAGAGTGAGCTGCCACAACTGATCTGGGCGGCGTCATCTCTCTCCTGGCAAATGCCTTGGGTGAATAAATAAGCCTCTACTGACGCCACCTTGAATTACAGAAATGCTTACAGCTGCACTATTAAAATGCTGGGGTTATCTTCTGGAGCTGCAAAGTGGGATGCACACAACTGTGCTCTTCTATGAATTCTGACAAGTCTCTCCAAGATGACTGCTGCTACCAAATTGCAGGACCCCATTACTGGCAAAACCTACTGCAATCCAGCTTTCCAATTAGAGCACAGAGAGGAAGCCGAGCCACTTGTTGTAATGGACGACAGTATGGGCGGTGGGGAGGTAGAGCAGTCAGGGAGAGCTGAGAGGGGGGGAGACAGAAAAGGACATAAATTACTGCTTCATTTTCTGTAATTCAAATCCATCATTTGTCCACCATCATCCTACATGTACCGCAGAAATGGATGAAGGTGCTGTAACTGCCGCGAGCATATTTCCTGTCCAAACACAGTACGATGTAACGCAGATGCTTACTGATCTGAGGACAGATCATTTTTAATCAACTGCATGCAGCACTTTGGAATTGGATTAGCGGCATATATGAGTTTTATTTATCAGCTTTGCATAATACATTGAGGAAATCCTGAGATCTTTGACTAGCTTCTTACAATTCTAAACGTACCTACTCCAAAGCTTCCCCAAACCGCAGGGTGTTTGAGATGACATTGATACAGATAGATCATAATATACCTGTAAAATATAAAGTGTTTGTACGGCGTAATATAAACCTCAGTAATGAGACAATTCCCACATACCTATTCCTAAAGGTTTTCAATTCCCTTTCCTCACTGCAGGCAGCAAGAAAGAACCAACTTCCAGCCCGTTAATTAGGTGTCAGACACGGAAACTAAACATAAACAGTGACAGATTATATTACTCAAAGGGATTACCTCTATTTGCAGTGTCATAAAGCAGGCGCAGATCATTTGTAGTACTTAACTTTGTAAAAAGTTCATCCAAGTAGAAAGAGAAATCTGCCATTATTGGCAGGGTTTTTCAACTGCTTGTGACAAAAAGTTAGTGGCTAGAAAAACCTTGGCCCTCCAATTTAGCAATTTGTATCTTTTACTGTGGATATGGCTGACTTTCAACATTTCATAGCCCTCAGCTAAGCCGGTTGACTTAAAAAATTCTGTGTAATTATGAAGGAAAAAGGTTGACTTTTTGGACATACAGCATAGTGTGTGTTTGTGTCTAAGTATGAGCGTGTGAAACATAATGTTCTCAGTGCCGCTGCCCTCAACAAGGCAGCCAAAACGACGTAACAGGCAACCAAAGAGGTTATAATAATAAGAGGCGACACTCCATTGGGTCGCCCATACAACATCTGTGACCAGTCGCTGAGCCGAGTCGCCGCCATTTTGGACTGAACTGAAGTGTTTGCATTAATTATGGAGATATACATAAAATATGCCATTCCTACTCACGACAAGGGATTAATCTGCTTAAAACTGCTAGAAAACAACAACCATGGCAGTCATTTAATCTAAACGCCTTCCCTTGCCTTTTTCGATTGGCTCTGTACACGCTAAAAGTATTGGTTATTTACATGGTGTGTTTCAGCGAGCTATTTCTGGTTAAACAAAGATTATACTCTTTAACAAAAAGGTCTATCTCTGTAGGGATCCTTGTCATAATGTTGTCAGACACCTAATACTGTAACAATCTAAGCCTGTCAGAGGCAAAAACTGTTGAGACTGAGTTAGTGGACTCAAACTGACGATGAATTTTGACCATAGCTCTATTATATTGACTGTGACACAGTGGAGAATTCAGTCCAAAATGGCGGAGGTACTGTCAGCACGCCCTCTGGTGGCGGTTGCGCAAAAACCATGTGTCGCCTCTTATTATTATAACCTCTTTGAGGCAATGTGCTGTCTGCCCCTCCCACTCCCAAAGAAAAAACACTCTACTCCAGTCAGGCATGCTACGCTGAACTAGCTCGTTGCAATATGGCTAGTAACGTTAATGCGACTATTACCAGACTGGAATTAGAAGATCCTCAAATAACTAACCGGTATGGCGTTTGGAGCCACTTTGGTTTCCCTGTAAGTTATGAGGGTGATGACAAGAGAGTGGTGGATAAAAAAAACAATACTATTTCGCATCTGCTACACGAGAATAGGCTACACCAGTGAGAATCCTACAAACATGTCAACTCAAAGCAACAATGTCAACTCAAGCAGCAATTTCCAACTGATTCAAACAGGGCAAAAGACATCACTGTGGTGATTGGTACATTTATAGCCGCGGATATGAGACCCTACTCTGTGGTGGAAAACGCAGGTTTTACAAACATGGTTAAAGTAATTGAGCTCCGTTACACTATTCCTCCACAAGCCCATTTCAGCCAGACCGTAATTCCTGCTTTGTACAAAAAACAAAAGCCCACATAGAGAACCAATTGTCCGAAGCACCAGCTGCTCTGACAGCAGACGGCTGGACGTCAAGTGCTACACAAAGCTACCTCACTGTAACGTGTATATTTGTTCATAAGGAGCTGTTTTTTTTTATATGCTGCTAAGAAGACACCCCAGAAGATGCGTCAAGTATAGCTCTGTTATTGTTCTAAGTAAAAAATATCATACTTTATGATGTTAGTTTTAATAAATAAAAAAATTGTAAATATCAAGTCAATTTCTCTGGCATTTCTTTCTTTTTGCTGTATCGAAAACGTAACGAACCGTGACACCACGTTTATCGGTGTTTTAAGCCCCCAACGTCTCCTTCCAGGCAGCGCTGCCTGGAAGGCACTAGAATTAGGCAATGGTTATAGTTATGGTTATGGTTATGGTTATGGTTAGGGTTGAGGTTAGGGTTAGGTGCCTTGAAGTCAACGGTCGCAGCGCTGCCTTGAAGTCGATTAGGCAATGGTTATGGTTAGGTTTGGGTTAAAACGCAACGCCCAAGATGGGCGCTGCGAGGGGCACGGGCACAAGAGGACCACTGGTGTGAGTAAAACACTTAAAAATTTCCTTAAAAAAGCCAGGTTCGGTTATACAAAAAAGCTGTTTAAAAGACGGCCAGATATTAAAAACAGGTTAAAAGAACCACTGGACAGGACAGACAGTGGGACATTAAAACCTTAAATAAAAGGTCAACTCCACACCTACCCCGGTCTCTCTCCTAAAGACATTACAAAATAAATAATTAAAATAAATTATATATATATATATATATATATATATATATATATATATATATATATATAGAGAGAGAGAGAGAGAGAGAGAGAGAGAGAGAGTTGTGTAAATAAATAGCCCAGTGTCACAATACAAAATAAATTCTTAACCTAATATTAAAGACATTATTTATCCTCAAAAATTAAAATTAAAACATTTAAAGGGTCTAAAATAATGTCTGAATTACTTGCCCTTGAGGTTAGTTATGTAAATAAATAGCCCGGTGTCACAATACAAGTTAGTTAGGGTTAGGGTTAAGGTTAGGGTTAGGTGCCTTGAAGTCAACAGTCGCAGCGCTGCCTGGAAGGAGACGTTGGGGGCTTAAAACACCATTGAGCTGACACCACCATCTCGTATCGACTCGAACCGTGAATTTTGTGAACTGTTACACCCCTAGAGCGCATGCTCATGTGCCTGCAGTGTGTGCTTTCAAATAAATAGCATACAGTATTTCAGTCCCAGCCCATAAACTTTGAAAGTCACTCTAGCTTTACCTCCAATATCATCTGCTGCTCTCTCATACCGTTATTAAACATATCAATCTCAATCATTTTCAACCGAAAAACACATACAACCATACGGCAATAATAAAAAGCAATAAAAATGTTCAGAAAAAAGGGGATGTTTTCTTTTTCTTTCCATTTATTTGAGCCCAGCAGCGATAGAGGAGCTGGACTGAGTGCTGAGAATGGCAGGGCCAAGACATAAAACCTCATCAGCCCTTATTGCTTGTCTGGTCTTGGCATCTCTTCATATTCTAAGATCTCCTTGTGGCAAGATGGTGGTTAGGTTAATTAAGAGTTAAGATGTGAGGAGTTGTAGCAGACAGCAAACGGCTAAAGACACAAATAGATTCCCAGCAAGTGCACATTAGCTGATGAACATTATTCCATAATGCTATCATTATGTATGATGAAATCCAGTGATTTACCCTATTAATGTACTGCAGGAATTCGCCTAGGGTCCAGTGATAGTGTGTTATAGTGTTGGAACAGTACTGTACAGTATGATGTTATATTGTATATCAGCTTCAGAACTGTCTTTTTGATATATAAATGTGTCTAATATAGTGAAAGTGCAAATTGTTCTCTTTAACATTTGATTGGATTCCTCTGTAGTAACTTTTTTTGTGTAGGTGTGACCTAGTTGTTATTTGTGTTGCTGCATCTCCATAACCACCTACACCTTACTGTATCACTGTAAATGCAGCTGGCATAGATTCTTACCGTAAAATATATGCCTATTACTTTAGTTGTAACCCTGAAGTTATAAATGACTCTCGGTTTATTTCAGTGGAACACTTTTCTTTTGCTTCAAGGCAGCATTCCTGTCTCTGACTGAAACAGAAATGGCCCCAATACTGTGGTAACAATAATGTTCTAGTGAGGTGATGATAGCTTTGGAGAAAAAAAAAAGCATTAGACAATTCTACCTCAAGCCTTCAAAATTTACAGATGTCGAGTCATATAGTGAAACTGTTTTCACCATGTCCAAGTTCTTCGTTATTTGGTGGAACAGCATCAGATGTATCATTGTTGCATGTGTATGTATTGGTCATAACCATTGTCTGTAAGTAATTATAATGGCAGATAGTGAGTTAATCAGAAAGAGAAAAAAGAATACTGGTTTTAGTTTTAAACATGCTGGTAACAAGCTTTGCTCCTTGCAGTAATCTGAGGAAACTGTGAACACCATTTTTGTTCAACTTGTGATTAACCATTAGTTTATGATAAATTTCCTGTCATGACCTAATGGTGCAAAAATAACATGCTTCCGCAAATGTCACAACCAATACTATATGATGAGTAATTGCCAATGAAGTTAACGATGCAGAAAGCGTGATTATGGAGAGCTTGTTACCAATTTCATGCACTTCTGGGGAATTCATGAAGTAAGGGAAATCAATTGATGAGAATGAACTTTTTGAAATACCTTGTGAGAGGCAATTAATCTTCAATGGAAGAGCTGCACTGGGCATGTAATTCAAAGATAAGCTATCACCCACTTATTGAAATAGTTTCTAATTTATTCATGCTAATCAGTGTCTTTCAGCCTCAGCATCTTGCTTATGATAAACAAAATTCCTCAGCATGGGCCACTCTGCTTTCGCTTTCAAGAATGATCACTGGTTTTCTATTAGCTTCGTGGCTACAAAGTGTCTTTGATAGGCGCAGCCATGCACAAGGCTCATTTCAAATAATTTATTGTCAAAATGAAGCGCTGAGACTGTCAGAGGGCACGCTGCTTTCCAACAACGAAATATTACTTGGTGACCGAACGACCGTTGCTATGGGTGATCCTCTGTGCATCTCAGCTCTCAGCCCATGCGTTTACGTGTGTGTGTGTGTGTGTGTGTGTGTGTGTGTGTGTGTATCTGTGTGTGTGTGTGTGTGTGTGTGTGTGTGTGTGTGTGTGTGTGTGTGTGTGTGAAATGCATGATCTGATGTGAGGACACAAAGCTCCGTCTCCATCTGTCACTGAGCCTTGATACAGTGCTAAAGGTCAAAGTTCAAACTTTAGAACCCGGGTCGTGATTAATGGGGAGAGAGGAGCTGGCAGCTAACAGACACACACTCCACCCAGTCACAGGGAAGGAGCTTGGCTCAGTGGGCGGTTGGATCTGCTCTATACTGGCTCTTTGCTCAACAATTTATCATATCCTGACGATGTACTGAATCAAGACAGACAAAACGCTTTTAGTGCCACTTTTATTGTAGTCATTATCTATTTAAATTCAGGACAAAAAAATCAAGATCCAAAAAACACTGTTGATAGTCTAACCCCATCAGATTAAAGCCATTTTAATCCATAACACGATTATCATTATGTATAAAATGATCATCCGTATAAAATACTAACTTGCATTTGCTTTTTCAGACATTTCGTTTTATTGAAACTCCCCAGTTGCTCATGGGAAATGAATTCTCAGAGACGTGGAAAGCCTTTTTGGGCAAATAAACTGTCAACTGTCAGACTTTTCAAAGTGCCCTTGATGGCTATGATGAGTATCTTTTAAAATATACAAGATTGGGCTTTCTCAAGAACCAACCATCATCAAAGCGATGTGCAGTACCCTGTCTTTTTTCATCCATTTGTAATGACATCAAGCTATTACCTTGAAATATTAATATGTATTTCTGATTGTGTCATCAGGTAGAATAGAAGCCTGACGTTTTCAGTGAATTGCCTGTGAACAATGTTTCGTGGACAGAGGGTCTAAACAAATTCATGCACTGTTTGTCCAACTCTCTCTTCCTTTCTTTCTCTGTCTCTCTCTCTCTCCTGATTTATTTTTCTCATTGGTGAGTCACATAAGTCCATGATAAATAGCACTGGCTGCCAAACAATTCAAGGTCCAAGTGCTAAAGAGGATTAGTGATTACTCTCAGAGGGTGTGTGTGTGTGTGTGTGTGTGTGTGTATATGTGCATGTATGTGGTATGTGCACACCCACAAACACTGAAGGTGTGTGCATACAGTATGTGTATTGTTGTTTGTGCGTGTCAGCTGCCACATTCTCGTATGGTGCCCGGTATCGACTGCTTTTCTTCCCGATCCTTCCCATGGGGCTGGTAGGAGAAGATTTGGACTTAACAACACTTACTCTAGGTGATACAGGGCAATTCGTACGCACTCAGAGCTTTGGAAAGGCCAAAGTTATGACTATTTAATACATTTCTCTTTTTTTTAAACCCTGAGCTTGTACTTTACAGAATAGAGATGTCTGTCTATTTGTTTACGGTGTTACTGCACTGATTGTTCAAATATTGATGTTCATCTAGAACATCAGTGATCATTTTAAATAAGAAAGTGTCTCTTATCTGCTTTGCCTGGTTGTTGTGTCTTTGATAATACATCCTTTGCCACGCTGGTGTATAAATAAAGCTGACCGTTGGATTCTCTAACAAAGCAAGAGGGCTTCTGCCACTGGACCCTAATGCCAGAAACACACTGCACCGCGGAAGCGTCGCAAATAGCCACGAAGCGGAGCTATTTTCATTTCGCCACCCATGTTATCCAATCTGTCCGGCCACACCAGCTGCAATCAGGCATGGAGCGGCTGCTCGATCAGGCACGAATCTATGCTTCACGGCTATTCGCTGTGCTTCCGCGCACAGTACAATTAAAACGCGGTTTGCACTGCGCTTGTCGCTGGGTTCAGCGCACATCCACAGCATGCCAAAGTTCGGCAAGCTTGCGCTGCTTGACGCAGGGAAATGTCGCTGCTGTTGCCGTCTTTGGTCTGAAAGGCCCTTAAAGCAGCTACAAGTCAGGGAAATAGACTGATGGAGGAAATCTTTTTGCTGCTCTTTAATTGCATATTGGGCAAAAGATACATTTCAGGGATGAAACAGGCGGGCGGCACCCCACTGCTGGTGGTCAGTTCGCATTCAGGGTGATGTATGCAACAGTGCTGTAGGGCCAGGGAGCACAGCCTGTGATATTTATCTGCCCAATTAAGGCCAGTGTATCCCTGAGATGCCTGCCAATGCGTCACCCCCAGCAAATCTGTTTCACAGCTATCCCTCTGTTGATGAAGGTTGTATTGTATGCTAAACATTGCCTCGAGGACTGTGCTTAGATCCACATAGAAGTGAAAGAGTCTGTTATGATTTATACCTCTGAGAACTTAACTGTTGCACAAGAGAAGTCATGGCCTAACACGACTGGTGGATGAAAAAAAAAAAAATGTCACTCTCAGTTTGTGGTGGACTGCCAGATGAACCCGATAGAACAAAAGTAGCCATGATAGTAGACAAGACCATTGTCCCCAAATATAGTATCCGACCAAATGTGAAATATGGTCACAATCCCCCCTTCTGTTACTGAGATGTGGTGTTGAATAATGGCCAAAAAAGTGTAACACATTATGATGTCATAGTGAAGTTGAACTTTGACCTTTTGGATATAAATATCATCACTTAATCATTTTATGCTATTGGACATTTTTCTGTCGCCGGCACAGAGGCATAATAAGACTGCGACAAGGAAAATGAAGGCATTTGTGTGAGTGGTTAATGCTTACAGATGTTGTAATTTAAGAATAGACATATTTTTAAAACTATCATGACACTGAAAAAGATATGGATAAAAACAATCAGGGCTTATATCAGACTAGGTCTCCAACTAATTATTATAAATTAATCTTTGATTGATTGATTGATTGATTGATTGGACAAAAACAAAATTTTTCAGACAGTTTTGTCTGGCTAAAAGTCCAACCCAGAGATACTTACTATATTATTTTAGAAAACCAGCAAATAATGACATTTGAAACCAGAACGGAGGCTGGAGCAGTTGATTTTCTTTTCATTTCATCTTAAAAATTACATAATCAATATAGTTGCCTTTTAATTGTTTTGTCAGACTAATTCATTATTTGGCTAATCGTTTCAGCTTTATATCAGACACCTTGACCAGACGAGACGTGTGTGTGACTCGAACGTCTCACATTTCCCAACAAAACGTACAGCGAAAGGCCGCGCAAAACATTTCAGACCGTCCTGCCAACCTGCATACATTTTAACATCAATGTATGCTGTAACAAAAATGATGAACAAAAAACAGGTAACTGGATTAAAGGCCTAATAATAGGCCAGGCTCCCTCTTCACAAAAATGTAGGCAATAGGTTTTATTTTTAAATAATAATGTTATTAGACATTTCTTTGCAGGCACCTGTAATGCAGTGTGATATTTTTACTCACTATCATCACAGCTCTGCACGCTCCATGACAACTTGCTGTGTTTTAATAAATATTTACCACAATCAGCAACAGTGACAACAGATATAACAAATATACCCTGCCCATTCATCTAATGTTATCCACAAATAAAGGCATGGAGTGAATTTGTTGACCAGGTAAGCATAACTGAAGTGGGACCGCATCCAAGAAAAATTCTTAAGGAGTAAATCTACTGGGTTTTTTTGCTTCGGAACAACGCCATTACTATAATCTGAAGCTCATGTTGATGTACAATTTTAAACATGCATTTCAAAGTACAAAGAGCACAAAAACATCACCCTGCTATTCCCTGTGAGTAAAGTAGGTCCAGAATCATTATGCAGAAAGCAATCAAGCTTTCCATAATGGATCGCTCTGAATTTGAGATGAAGAAAACTCCACCTGGTTAAATGAAATGTGGAAGAATAAATGTGCAGTAGTGAAAGTGTGACAGTCTACCTTTACGTTAAGATGTGTAACCTGTAAAGACTATACCAAGTGTACATAAAATACATAAAATGCCTAAGTTACTCTCCACTCGTGTTGTATCTATTCCCTCTCTAGAGAAGAGAGACGTGAGAGCTGAGTGGCTGACCTTTGTCCTTAATCATTTTAATTAACCATGGCTAATACCAGCCATTTCCGTGATGAGGAATCACATTAGTGCAAGTGCACAAACACACAATCACCTACCCACACGTGCATTAAGAAGCACATGTGT